>NC_031773.1:70987721-71004529 GCF_001522545.3 Parus major | reverse complement strand
GATGTGGGGGGAGCAAGTACAGTCTCTGATAACAGACTCGGTGCTTCTTTTCCACTCACTTTTACTCTCAGATGGAATTTTAAAAATACAAAACCTGTGTCTGGGTTAGGTGGACGGATGGGGATACAATTTAACATCATAATCAACCCAGGACAGGGTGATTTAATTTAATACAGATTTGTGTGCTGTTTGGCTTTTATCAGCTTTGCTTTTAAAACGATACAGATGAAATATCTTACAATATATGGGTTTTCTTTCATTAGTTATGTTTTACATTCACAGAAAAATGGATCTTGTACCAAGTAGTACATATTTACGTGCACTGTAAAATTAACTGAGTAGTCACTCTACACACAAATAAAGCATGTGTTTATGACACAAATTAAAAACACCCCCAAATACTTCATGTCCTATCTTAGCATCTCTTTTTGGCATACCTAGCCATGAAAAGTCTTTTTAAATTTACTGGATTTGCCATGTGTCTGGTAATTCTGGTTTCTCTATACAAGCCTGACTATCTAAACATGGCCAGAGATATCCCCCAGCCCCAACACTCCAGAGCAGGGGAAGGAAAAACAGCTCCCTCTTTCTAATGGAGGCACTGGTCCTGAGGCTGTGTATGTGCTTAAGGATACAGCAGCAGCTCACTGCTGCTCAACAGGGGTTGTAGGACCCTAACAGGAACCTGATTTTTTGTGGATTTTCCATTTGACCCAAAGAGAAAACAAGAGGTGCACATTTCAAGAAAAATTACTAGTGTGTAATAAGAATCATTTAAATAAATTGGTGACTTGAGTAGGTGGAGAAATAGAATAAAGGTGGAAATACAAGGTTTGTAGCCATGGCCATTTGTTTCTGAGAGCATCTCTCAGAGAGAAAAGTCCAGGAGCAGACAGTTGCCATTACAAGCTTTGGTCAGAAGTGGCTCTGGTCAGAAGTGGTTCATTCTGGCTGGGCTGTGAGGAGCAGGGATGTGTGTAAAGTGTCAGGTAAGGAGGAGTGTGAACCCGAGGTTTTCTCTGTGCCTGATAGTTATCGCTGCTGTAACCCCTGTGTTGGGCCTCCTTGCCTCTGGCTTAGTACCTGGATGAAAGCCAGCCCCTGAGGCTGCAGCTCTCTCTGTGCTCTGTGGCCAGAAGGAGAGGGAGCTGTGCAGGAGCACTGGGCTCTGAACAGTCTATGAATGAGCTGAAGAGCAGCTCAGTGGGAATGGGCAGCATGGATACATTATTCGTGTCACTGTGCATAAACACAGTGTGATGCATATGGGAAAAAGCCTCCCATGGAAAACAATGAGCTAAGTGCTCACCACTGTCACAGAGAAACAGTTGTGGGCTGTAATACAGGAACAGGGGTCAGCAGGGGTCAAAGACCTTGACTCATTTTAGAAATGAAATCTCATCAGAAATCAGATATGTTTACCCTGCCCCTGTACAAATCTGTGGTATGCCCACGAGTAGTTCTGCTCTACTCAGCTTGGAAAAGGCATGTGGAAATGGAAAACATTCGAAGAAGGATGACAAATGTGATCCAAAGTATGGGATTGCTTGCCATTATGCAACTGAGCTTGTTCTTTGTACCTTCCCTAATTCTTCAGCCTGGAGAGGATTGATTGAGGACATCTATGATAAATGCCAATAAAATCATGAATGTTTTTGCTGGGGTGATTGGCCACTGCCTCTTGCAGCATGAAGCAAAGAGCTGTAAAGGTGACAGGTCAGAATAAACAAGGGTGAGCAGTTTTTTTCATCAGATGTATGATCCCAGTTCCCAAAGGTACACGATTCCAGTAGAATTCCCTCTGATAATCACCCAAATTTATCTGAGGTGCTACTGTGTTTTTTTTTTTTTAAAAAAAAATCTACAAAACCAACAAAAAAATCAACATAGAGTAAAACATGGCATGGAAGGTGATCTCTCAGGTCCAAGTGGCTCATCTTCCCTTAGAAAAGTTTTCTGCTATTAGACTCAGATTCATCCTTTCCAAATGAGGGGTTTTCATCTGCATATCATGGCATATCCTACTGGAAAGCAGGAGAATCTAGTGAGTGGTCTTGTAGCTACAGCCTAGTTCCCCCAGCAAATCTTTCTGATGCACCTTACTTAGATACCCACAACTCCTAAAGGTGGAGATGGAAAAGGTCTAGTAGTTAAGCCTTCCTGAGGTGGGATGTCCAAAAAATGACTGCAGCAGCTCTACAATGACACGAATGTCTGTCCAAGCTCCTGCCCACTCCAGCAAATTCTCATTTGCTTTTTTAAGCTTTCAGAAGGCAGTGTTAAGCCCACACATCCTTTTAACACAATACGTCTGCTTTGCTGCAGTGGAAAGCTGGGCATATGTACAACTGTTTTTCTTGGGACAGTATTAAAGCCTTTTATTCTGGGCACAAGTGTGGATCCACTATACAGCCTTGTCATGAATCAGGAGCAGAAATTGTCTTTTCTTTCTTTGCAGAAAATCTAACCTATGTGAAAGTGCTGAATAATTACAAATGGGGAAAGCCCGTGAGCTTGGTCCAAAACCCTTAACCCATGGCAAAACTTTCATTTTGTAATGTGACTTGCAAGATAAATAACTCTAACAGCAGGTATGAAGGTAAATTAAAACAGGGGTATTAATTTGAGGTGGGTGTGACTCTACTGAAATGGATGAAACTGCCCTTTCTTTCACTGAGTCTGGATTTTCTGCCTTTTTCTGCCCCATACCTATGGAAGAGCAGGTGTCCCAGTCAGCTCGGGTGGGAGCCTGGGTGTGTGTCCTCAGCTCTCAGTCCTGCCCTTACCTCTTCTTTTTACCAAATCAAAAACAAACCCAGAGGAATTTTAACCTGCTGTTTTTGTTCTGTTAACAAATACCAACCACAAACCTGTTTTTCTTGCTTCCTTGATGGAGAGGGAATGACATTATGAGAGAGATCTGATGTTTCTGCTTGTGGAGGTCAGGAAGGCTGGAAGGGTTAAACAGGCCTGGGTTTGAAAGCAGTGGAGAAAAAGAGCATGACAGAAAATAAATAAATAAATAAATAAATGAATAAATAAATATAGCCAAAACATGAAAAACAAAGACAGAGTTGGGCAAAAGCTTTTTATGGGAAGAGTGATACACACATATGGGATAAATTACAGAGCAAGGGCATGGAAACACTCCCTCTCCATCCTAAATGTATACTTTAAAGTAAAAGAGCAAGGGGGGAGAAGAGACATAGGATGTTGCTAAATAAACATAATGAGAAAGACAGTGTAGGAGCCAGCAGGAAATGGCAGTGGAAGAGCTGACAGCAAAGGATTGGTGAGGCCAGTCGTGCTCTTCTACCCTGGTTTGTCCAAAGCCTTTGTAGCACCTTTCCTGCTTGATTTAATATGGATACACATGGAAAAGAGAAGTAAAACACCTGATCCCTCCTTGGGGAATTCCTGTGGACTGCAGAGCAGGGGGAAGAAGTAAGAGGAAGGGAGGGCAGTACTCGTTGCAAAACATTCCCCTTGGCTGCCACCCAAGAATTCCTGTGGGAACCTAGGGTGCTTTTGGCGTGTATGGTACTAAAACAAACCTTATCTATGCCACAGAAAATTAGATCTGCACTGATTATTGTGCACACTGACGAGGGCAGCTGCACCGTTGACTGCTCTGGTTCATACCTGCTCTACTCCCCAGGTTTATCCCTGCTTCCAGTCAGGTCTCATCGTGGCTGCAGCAGCACTGCTGAACTTAGTTTGTAGTTGTCTACACTTGCAGCTAATTCACATTCAGCCCTGGTTTAGCTTCTCCTGTTGCTGACACCTGTTGTCAGCAGTCGGTAATTTCTTTTTTTAGGACAAGCCTCCATTGCCCTGGAGCTCAGAAAGCTCTTAAATTAGACTTAATTCTATTCAGATGTAGTTAGCAGAATTTAATTAGCGCAGTCCTGGAGTAAAAGTCAGTCTATTCCTTGGATCACTGGAGTGCATTCTGGATACTTTCCATACTGCTGCAGGAGTGTGACTTTTTCTTTTTTTAACTGTTTTTTAAAAAAGTTTATCTTTAGCCCAAGAAATGTGCTGGGGCTTTCCAAGCAATTCCAGAGTAGGGGACACATCTTAATAGACAGATTCCTTTGCAGATGGCTTCCTGCTTGTTTGCAATTGCGAAACTACTGCGAATTACCATGATTGCAGACATGGGAATGTGACATTAGGAAAGCATTTAATGTATTCTCAGCATCTGTTACAATGCTGCTGCAATTGGAAACCTCGGGGAGATGCCAGCGCTATGGGCAAGACCCGTTTAAATTTGGCTGACAAGAAGTTCACATCCAGTCTAGACTTGACGTGCAGGTATTCTCTGAAGCCCATGGACAGACATGGTCACATCCAGAGGGTGATTCACCAATCCCAGCGGGTGTCCCAGAAAAGAGGGATGACTTATCTTTTGATGGTGCTTGTGGGAAGCTAGGGCCTGGCGGTCGGAAGATATCGGGATGTAACAGAAAGATAGTCACCCCCCCTCCTCCATAGTTTATGGTAATGACCCCGTAATTAGCCAATAGCACCTAGCTGTGATGAAAGCAGATGGGAGTAATACTGTGAACCTAGGTTATAAAGTGTCAAATTCTTCAGCAATAAACGCTATTTCTGCCATCCATCATATTGGTGTTGTGTGCAGATGGACCGAGTGACCTGAGGAGGGTCTCCATGATGCTCCTGAACCAGGGTGTCTGCCTTGCATAAGGCAGCAAAGTGGTGCCAAAAACCCGGGATTCAAATTTGAAAAGTGGGATCCAAATCCGGAGAGCGGGGATCGTCTGGGAAACGGGAGTAACGGTCAGGACGGCTGGACCTGTCCTGGCGGGAGAGACGTTCCTGGGCCCACAAGGAAGATGGAAGCGCTGATAAAGGTTGTATTGCAATTATATAAACAATGTAGTATAGATTGTAAACCTAAGGCTTTTACTCTTGCTATTGCAAGGCTTTTGTATATTGGGGTCATAAATCAACTAGTAAAGATTATCCACCCTAAGGTGTGGGACAGATGTACTAAAACCCTTGCCGAAGAAACTTGGAGGGAGGCAAAAAAGTTATTTGCTGGCCACCCCGAAATTTGGGGTCAGAGCAGCCACCCAGACATTACAGCCCCCCAGACGAGAGCGGCTTGGCTGAGCCGAAGGGGTCACAAGAGTGTGATATGTCCCCTCAATTCCCAAATCCCGATCTGCTCACAGAGAAACAGCAAAGAGCAGAAACCTTTTGGAAAGAGTTAACAGAGGAAGCCAGGGGTGCTGGGGGGAGAGCCCGGGGGGAACCACCACCCTATGTATCCCAAGATGGTGCTGAGCAAAAAGACAAAGAGTGAGGGGAAAATGTCCTTGGTGGGAACAGGGAACAAACAGTGGTGTTGATGAGCGAACATGGTCGGGAGGATGAGAATGATAAAATACGTGAGAAAGAAAGAGAATGTGAAACGAAAGAGATAAGATGCAGGGGAGGTGTTCAGAGAGAGAGGGAAAGGTATGTGAAGGAGAGGGGAAGGGCGCGCGAGCCGAGAGGGGGAAAGGAGCAGAGAGTGGAACAGAGGGAGGATCAAAGGGCAGAGTGAAGGGCGGGGAGAACCAGGAGGGAGGGAATGGCCCTCCCCCAAGGGACATAGGTGGGGCCAGAGCCCAACAAAAAGGCATGGGAAACCGGAAATAATGAGCTAGTCGAGTTCCGGCTCCTACAGAGATACTAGCGAGGATGAGAGGTCTGAAGCTGACTCCTTAGAGGAGGAAACAACAAAGATAAACAAGAATATTCCCCTCCACATTAAAAAAGCACTGAGAGAGGATACTCCTCTCACTGACTGGGGATAAATAAAAAGCTGCATGTGCCAGCTGGGTCCCTTCAGCCGCACTAGTGTTTTCAGTCCGGGTGACAGATGGGGGACAGAGAGTTCACTCACCAATAAATCCTAGACTGCAAGGCTCCAGCCTGCAGTGGCTGATGGGCACAGACCCGGCAATAATTACCCCATGCCTATCAGTTTATAACTTCAGAGTTTCTAATGATTTTTGTGTGGAAGTTGTGATTGTTCCCAGGGTCCCATACCACTCCGGAGAAGAAGTGAGCCAGTACCTTGAGCGAGCAGACCACCTCCAGAAAAGATTGCTGCTGACAGGACTGTCAATAGCAATGCTGCTCTGCTTGGGAGGAACTGGTACGGCCACTGGTGTCTCCGCCCTGGTAACCCAGAGTCAGAGTCTCTCTCAGCTACAGATGACTGTAGATGAAGATCTACAGAGAATTGAGAAATCCATATCCTTTCTAGAAAAGTCAGTCTCCTCACTCTCTGAGGTTGTTTTGCATAACAGGTGAGGTCTTGACCTTCTATTCATGCAGCAAGGAGGCCTCTGCATCGCCCTGAAGGAGGAGTGCTGCTTCTACACAGACCACACTGGAGTAGTGAGAGACACCATGGCTGAGCTACGAGACAGGCTGTCTCAACGGAAGGTGGAGAGAGAAGCCCAGCAAAGCTGGTTCCAATCTTGGTTCGACCAATCTCCGTGGCTGACCACCCTGGTGTCTACCCTGATCGGGCCAATTTTGATGATCTTATTGGTGTTAATCTTTGGACCGTGTGTTTTAAATAGGCTTGTGTCCTTTGTCAAGAGCCGACTAGAGAGAGTCAACATCCTGTTTGTAGAAAGACAGCAGATGCTCTAAAAATGCACTTGGTCGCCACGTGTGCCTTATGTTTGTTAATGAAAAACTGCGGTGTCTATTTTATAAGTTTTTAGCCTTTTAGTTAAGTATAGTGTACCTTATATTTTACTCAAGTTTATAATATCTACTTTTAAAACTTTTCATAATATAGGTAAGTTAGATAAAATGTTTAGAAATATATATACATAAAATAACGTTAGAACTTTCAAGACTAATATACCTTATATTCTAGCAAATTTAGTTAGACATAAGGGGGAGGGGAAAATGTGGGAAGCTAGGGCCCAGTGCTTGGAAGATATTGGGATGTAACAGATAGTCACCCCCCCTCCTCCATAGTTTATGGTAATGACCCCGTAATTAGCCAATAGCACCTAGCTGTGATGAAAGCAGATGGGAGTAATACTGTGAACCTAGGTTATAAAGTGTCAAATTCTTCAGCAATAAACACCATTTCTGCCATCCATCATATTGGTGTTGTGTGCAGATGGACTGAGTGACCCGAGGGAGGTCACCGTGCTGCTCCTGAACCAGGGCATCTGCCTCACATAAGGCAGCAGGTGCTCCATCCAGTGAGAAAATGAGTAGTTTACATGAGGAGTCCCATTTTACACAGCTAAAATGAAATGACTCGAACCCTGTGATCTGTGATAGCTGTGATTTTCATAGACCACTGGAAACTACCTCAGCAATGATGAGCCAATGCTATTTCACCTCCATGGACTTGAAAGATGACAAATCAGGAGATCTTCTCCTTGCTGGAAGAGCTCAGTTTCCCAGAAACTGATGCAGGAAATGGCAACAAGATAGTCTATGGCAATAAGGAGAAAGGGGGATGTACCAGCAATAACGGAGACTTACTTAAATCCCAGCCTTAAGATTAAAAGCCTGAGCTGTGTTATCCAAGTAGAGAACAATGCTCTGGGACTATTTCTTTTGACTTTGCTGCTTGTTCATCCATTTTCTCCCTTATTGTATATATAAGTGCCTACACCACATGGCTAGAACATCGTGCTACTTGGAACCATTTTAAAATGGTTATTCAGAGAAGACTATTGAACTGTTTATCTTAGAGACTGTAAGTTCACCTCTGGTGAAATATTTTCATTTTGCAAGACATAAGTAAATATCAGAACAAAAGAAGTAGACAGAGAATTAATAACATCTATATTAATTTTAAAAAGACCTGTGTTTCAAGCCCTGAACTTGGAACAACCCCAGAAGACAAGCAGGAAACCCCAGGCTGCATGACCTGGGAGAACTTGTTGGTTAGGGTGCTGGATGAGCTCTGTGCTGTGGCGAGCACACAGCCATTATTTGAAGGTATTGATTCCTTGTTTCTGGAAAGGAAGAGTTTGAGCATCCTCATGGCTGCAGATCTTGAGAGGAAAGGCTGCTGAAATGGGTCCCACCTGAGATGGGTTTCCCACACAGGCTGGGTACCACAATTTAACGAGGTTTCACTTCCCTCATCCCCTCCTCCTCTGTGTTTTGGGGCTTGTGCAGAGATGGGTGTTCCTTGCAGTTCTATGATTTCCAGAAGAGCCTGCAGCAGCCATGGGTGGTGACTAGACCAGATCTTGAGAGCAGGAGGTCTCAGACCAGAGCTTCCCACCTCAGCCTTTCCTACTACTCACCTACTTGGATCCTTGCTCAAATTGCTGCTTCAGCTCCTTGCCTGTCCACTCACATTGTGGGGGGGGGTGGGGGGGGTGGAGGGGGATCCAGCGACCTCACAGTTTGTGAAAACATCTAATTTCCTTTGGGGGGACTTCCTTCTCATGTTGCATGGAAATACCAGCTGGCAGGGACAGGCCAAGGACTGGGAATTCCTTCCATGGCTGAGCACCTGGGGCCAAGATTCAGTGCCTACCATCTACTGACCTGAGGGTCCTGCCAACACCGCTGCTGGTGGGGTTGTGCTGTGAACCAGACCTAGGAACTACACTGAGTATTAAACAAACCCACACTCTGTCCCTCCTTTATTACTAGTTTAACCTGGGACACTCCCAGGTTTAGCTAAAACCTTGCCCAAGAGGACCATCCACTCCACTGAGGGAGAAGTGAAACCAGGATGAAAATGTGCAGCTGGAAATGGTGATGGCAGAAAAAAATGTGACTTCAAAGAAGATCTTAAGAGTTTTGTTTTGGTGGGCTTTTTACAAGAGTCTAAGCCTAGATTTTAAGAAGTTAGCCTGAAGCTTGGACTTAGAATGTGATTAGCTTCAAATCAGCTGTTAGGGACAAACACACTGCTTCTTTGAATTGAAAGTATCTTTGAGTACTCAAAGTACTTAAAGTACTTTTGAGCCTTTGAGTATCTCAATCTGTCTGGCAGAGGGAATCCCATCCCCTACAAACACTCTGATGGGGCACTGCCACAGAAATCATCCAGCTCACCTTCCCTCTTCTCCAACCCTCATTCCCTCTGCTATCAACAAACATTAGCTCGACTCTGTGCTGACATGGGTTGGGGAAGTAGTCCTGTGGTTACTACTGAGTTTAGCACCTTCTCTCCTTCCTCAGAAAAGGCCACATTTGACCTCCCTTTTCATCAGTGGTGAAAGATCAACAGTTTGTAGCAGTCCTTTTATTTTAATTAATTTATTTTCTTACAGTTTAATTTTAAAGGCCTTGCTTAAATTTGAAGAATAAGTGGCAAAGGATGGTAACCTCTTAAATTTGCTTTGTGACACTGTAGTTGTGGAGAGGATGGTGCAACAAATTGTAATGTTTAACGCTGCCCTTTTGGGGCCAGGAGCTCAGCTAGGGGTTGCTTTTGGCACTAAAGCCCATCCCTTTGGTGTATGCCCATCTGCAGGACACATCACGCTGCCCACT
Organism: Parus major; assembly: GCF_001522545.3. Taxonomy (NCBI): domain Eukaryota; kingdom Metazoa; phylum Chordata; class Aves; order Passeriformes; family Paridae; genus Parus; species Parus major. The sequence continues at coordinate 70,995,013 of NC_031773.1, read as the reverse complement.
ACTCCTCCAGGATTTTGGGGAGCTCTGTCAGGCCCACAGGCACATGGGCTTGCGACAACTCACTTATGCAACGCAAGCTGTATCTGCTTGCTGCTGCCAGATTGTGGAAATCTGCAAATAATTGCAAAGTCTGCCAGTTTAATTGGATTGTGGTGTATTTGCACAGATGGGTGAAGTCTTCCAGGCCAATATTTTCCAGAATGACTTAGAAGTCTCTCAGCTTTAAGGTACTCAATATAAGAGAACATAGAAGGAATGGGTTTCGGCAGATTTTTTTAAGAGAAGCACCCCCAAACTGAAGTAATCCAAATCATTAGTCACCCAGAAATTCCTTGCCACAGAGACCTTGATATGGGGGATCTTTCACAGTAGCTTGATGTAAGCCAAACTAAATTCATAAAAATAACACAAAACATCTTAACACATCATTTGTTCAGCAGAAAATCCAGTGTGAATGTGTATGTCTGCAGGCATTTTTACAGGAAGTATAATGAATAAATGAATATTTGTAAAACAAAAGGAGGAGGAACAGAAAGACATTTTATTTCATGTGCGAGTCGGCCGTTGTTACTGTTGTTATTTTTTTTAATGAGGCACAAAATGTTACTGTGGAACATTGTCCCTGTGTGCTCTGGCCTTTTTCCAGACCTAGAGCTCAGTACTGACTGGGGAAAAGAAAGCCTTGTACTTGTCTTTCTGAAAGATAGGCTGTTATCACTTGTTAGAGGTCAAAAAGGAAAAGAATCAAATTACTTATTAATTAAATACAAACTCTGTAAAATTGCTCAGAAATAACTAGCCCCCAGGGCCCAAGCTACAGATGCCCAATATCTGAATGTACAAAAGAAAAAAACAGTTTACTACCATTATCATCAGCTTTTTCTACCAAGAATTTGCAGTGAGACAATAAAGCTGTAGAACATGCTGCTGTTCTCAATGAGAGATTCCACTAAATCACCCTTACAAATATCTGCAATTTGTAAGAAGAAAGAAATTACTATTTTAAAATTTATTTTAAATTTATTTTATCTATTTATTGTTATGAACATTCACAGAAGCAATAGGATCAACTTAAAATCATTTCAGTTAAGTCAAAACATTTTTCACAGGCAGCAAAATGATGTAGTTACATTATATTGATGTAACTACTTTTGAGAATGTGACCTTGGAGGTCTGCATGATTATAACGAAGTCGAGGTGCCCTAGTGCTAAAGTCACACCTGAAAACAGGACTACAGTAGCTTTCAAACCTAACCTATCTAACTTTAAAGAGTCTCCCCAAATACTTCTCCAGATCATATGTCCAGAGATGAAGTCAACGTCTCCCTTGTGTAGCCAAAGTGGACCTCAGCTCCTGGTGTGAGCACTTACCACTGTTCTGATGTGTCAATCAGCTTTTGTCTTAAATCTCATGGTCCTGAAGCCATGCTACTGCCAGAATCGTTGAATCTTTCCTTTGCAGCAGAATGAGCTTCTGGTTCCTGTGGGTAAGGAGGAAGCCTTGAAAGAGTAGAAATTATAAAGAACACAAACATTTTATTTTTTTGAAAACCAAGCATTATAAAATCCTTGAAGCGACTTTATGTACTCAGAGCCATTAGATCCCAACCTTCCCTTCCCTGCTGGGCACCCTGAGAAGGCTTCTTGCCAACCACGCTCTAGAGAATTAGAGACAGGTTTTCAAAGCTGCATACACACCTGAATGCCTTGGATAAGCTGGTCCTGACTTCTCAGCGGGCTTAACTTGGCCTGTTGGGTGGCTGACCAACTTCTTCTGCATGCTGAGAGTTGGGCTTTTTGTTTCTAACTCTGTGGCTAAGCAAACAAACCACACCAGAACAAGGCAATCCCAAGGTAGGGTCTAGCAAGGTCTCACAGTTTGCTCTGAAGACTTGCAAGAAAGGGTTTCCTACTGGCCTGGGAAGCTCTGGTTGCGCTCAGGTTCTTCAGCCCCTCGCCCCCTCCACCTTGAAACAGCAGGGTTGTTGTAGGCTCAAAATCACACCCACAGGGACAGATGAAGGCTTGGGTTAATTTTTGGTAGTTTTCATTGGTTTTGAAGGGCAAAGAAGTTCTGAGAGGTTGACTATGGCTTGAGAGTGCTGGAGACCACCAGGAATAGGAAAACTTCTTTAAGGGCATTGTTACAGGGATCCAAGGAACAATTTTTGAGTCAGACTATAGTTTTTGTTGTTTTTGTGATCTCTCATCTGTCTTTTGCAGGCTTGGAATGGGAGGCAACAGAAGAAAAAGAGAATTGCCAGGGAATCTCATAGTATTAGCTATGTTTTGTTGCTGTCATTCAAGTCAGTTATTAAATATAAACTGCTATATTTGCAATGATAACTTTGCAAACATCTTGAGTGGAAGTTGTTCTCAAAAAGCCTTTCAAACTAGAGATAAAAGTGATGCTTTCAGGTACTCCTCTTCAAATAGATGTCCCAGTTTAGCTGCTGGCAGCAAGAGCAAAGGGAGTAACCAAGCAGCTTGTGAGAGTCAAAATCACAGCAGATTAGGCCTCTGCTCAAAGAAACATTTAACTCCTTATGAGGGAAACCCAAAACAAGTGCTAGTAAATAAAAGGCCTCTCTTTTTCTATCTTTCTCATTAGCCACTAAAACCATGGCCACTGTAAATTTTGCAATAGACTGGATTCAGTGAAATAATGTTTGCTTTTTGACTTGCCAGCTTCTTTAGGCTTGGCTGGTTTAGGTCAGTCATGGACAGGGTCAGGAGCACTGATTCAGCCCATTGTTAACTGTGCTAAGGAGGCTCTTGCCCTGGCAGGACCATCCTGGTGGGCATGGCTGGAAGAATGGTGGTGGAGCACTTCTTTATACAAGGGCATGGAGTGACAGGACAAGGGGGAGTGGCTTCACACTGACAAAGAGCAGGTTTAGATTGGGAATTAGGAATAAATTCTTTCCTGTGAGGGTGGTGAGGCCCTGGCACAGGGTGCCCAGAGAAGCTGTGGCTGCCTCATCTCTGGAAGTGTCCAAGGCCAGGTTGGATGGTGCTCTGAGCAACCTGGGATAGTGGAAGGTGTACCTGCCCTCAGCAGGAGGGTGGAAAACTGGATGATCTTTAAGGTCCCTTCCAACCCAATCCATTCTGTGATTCTGTGATTCTCTGAAATGTCTGTCACTTACCTCATAAAAATTTTTGTCATTGCCAGATGCTTGCAGAATATACTTCAAATTTTCCTCTGTAATAACACCCCATTACTGTAGGTTAATGCCCTGGCTTTTGCATCCCAGAGCTGTAAAATTCCCTCGCTAGGCTGGTTAACACAAACAAGATGTGGTACTGTACAAACAGATCGTTTCCAACAGCTAAACATCTAAGCAGATTAGGAAGAGGGTGAGGGGAAGAAATGGAGGTGCTGAGAGTTGCAGCAATGTGCAGTGACATGGCCAAGGGAAGCCAGAACCAGAATTCAGATCCCATGCCCGGATAGTAATCTGTTACTTAATGCCATCATTTTGGTATGTGAGATGGGTCATCTTCCTTAAAGGGTTTAGAAAGTAGCCAGACCAGTTCCTCTGTTTATATAAGGAAGATGTTTGTAGACCTCTTGATCCTAAGGCAATTAATACAGCCCATTGGGGAAAGATTTGAAGAAAGGGGGGAAAAAAAGAAAAACAAAAAGAAAAATAAGGAAAAAGAAGAAAAAGAAGAAAAATAATAAAAAAAAAAAGTAAAAAAGAGAACTGGGCTAGATTCTCATGTAAACAGCACCCAGAATGCCTAAAATTCTAACAGATGCAGATGTTTTTATGTCGGAGTATTTTTTTGGTGAGCGGCCTCTTTGTGGTCAACTGTAAGCATCACATTTACATAGTTCTGTATTTCTGAAAAAGCCTATTGCATGAAGCTGGGATCCTACCAAATGAAAACAAAACACAACACTACTGAAAAATAACAAGCTCTTCCAACAATGTTCAGTAACTGACTTAGAGGTTAGTGCTGTGTTCTGGGAAAAAAAAAATTATCCAGGCACCATATAATTTCATGCACTAAAAACATTAAACATTTCAGAGGAACGTAACATATGACACAGGGTGTTTTTATTTAATGAATGGCTCTAAGAAATGGGGCCAGCATCCCTTCTCACAGATGAACGCCTTGTGCCAAGAGAGTTGCTGTACAATGTGTCATCACTCAGGAACCTAAAGAATTGTACTTGAGAAAACATTGCTACAAAATATCATTCCCTTCCCAGAAAGGTTCACTTCAGGCTTTGTAGAAAAACAGGACAACTCATTTCCACTGCACATAATTATTCTGTTGGAAAACTTTCTTAAAGGCATAGGTGGTGAAGCAAGTGTCTAGAAAACTGTTTAATTTCGTAGCGACAATAATAGCTCCTGGTTATTGTTGGTGCTCAGCTTTTGCTTTGGGCTTTCAATACTTAGAACTTAATAAGCATGGAGCAGGTTAATCCTCTACACACCCTGAAAAGGGAGAGGGGGAGAAGGAGAAGGAAAGGGAAGGACAAGAGGAAGGGGAGGGAGAGAGGAGCAGAAGGGAAGGGAAACAACACGGAAAGGGAAAGGAACTTTAGCTGCCATAAGCCTCTAGTTAAGACTTATGTCAAAAATTTGCTATTCTAACAACGTGGCATGGGTTATGTCGTGTATTCAATTGGAAGTCTAACAGACATGGAGTTAGACTGGATTGAAAATTACTTTTTTTTTTAATGTTGTGTTTTCTTCAGAGAAATTAGATCAGTTCACAGCAAATAATCAATTTACTGATTTAGACCTCACCTCTACAACAGTAGTGTTTGCTGGGATAACTCAACATAATCACGTGTGAGTGTGTGTATTTATATTTCGGGACTGTATATTAACATCCTCTTTCTTGTTCCTGGTTTGTAAAAGGGGAAGTTGGTTACCCAGAAAAGTGCATCCATCACTGCTGGCTGTAGGACACTCCTGGCTTCACCTGTACTTCAAGAGCAGTTTTCTCCTCTTTTGCACTTCAAAGAAAATGAAAAACAAAATAAAATTGTCTGAGCCAGACCAGAAGAGTCTTCCCCATGACAACATCAGGGTATTTTACTCCTTTAGCAAGTCAAGGGAAGCTGGTGACAAGCGGAGAGCTCCAAAGAGAGAAGAATGAGTACTTCCAGTGCTAGTAATTTAACCTGTATCTTCTGCAGACATAACTGTGTAATTATATGATTATAGCGTAGAGAAGGCATTTCTGACATAGTACCTGCCTTTTAAAACAAATCCCATTAAGGACACCCTCAAATCCCATTAAAGACACCCCCAAGCTGTACCCGCTGCCAGCACCCTCACAAGGGCTCAAAATCTGCGGGGCTGGTCCTGGCACCTACCCAAGGCTGCTGCAGGTGGTGCCAAGCTGGGACCCCTGGACACCCCTGCTCCCCACCTGCCGACAGCGGAGCGGCAGCAGAGCCCGCAGAAGCGCCGGCAGCAGGGATGGGAGCGGGACCTGCCCAGGGACAGCCCAGGTGGGCACTGGGGACGCTGCCAGCAACGAGGCCAGGTCCTGGCCTGATCTCTGTCCTTAGGCTCCCTCTAGAGTTTACAGCAAATGAGCAAAAGGTCTCGAACGCCACTTGCACAGGAGGGTAGCATCTCCTCGCGCCCCCCAGGCTCTGGTCTTGGGCACTGCTGGATTATGTCCCAGAGCCTTTGGACACTAAAGTGGCTCTTTCCTTCCTGACAGTCCCTGCCGCTGAACCTCACTGGGCCCTAATCCTGCCCAGAAGGGAAGGGATCCTGTTCAGTGAATATTAAATGGTGAATACTTGGGGCCTACACCTCAAATCTCATGGCAGGCTTGCCCCACATCTCTTCAAGAAATCAGCACTTGGCCTGAAAAACTGGGGAGGTGGGGAAGCAGCAGTTTCTCCTCAGCTGAGGAGGATTAGGAGCAAACCTCCTCAAACCTCCAGATGGGTCATGCCATACTCCTGCTTTCTTCATTCTCTGTTCTGGAGGACACATCCTGGTTGAAGAGCTCAGGTATGATTCCCAATTTTCCTGCTATTTGCAAGGGAATATGTAAAATCCCTAGCAACCCAGATGCTCTGTGTGTGCAGTTTGGATGGGCTTTGCTGGTTCACTGGACAGCCTTATAAAGTCCTGGGGAAGAAGGGTGGCGAAAAAGAAGACAGGAGGCTTGCCTAAGCGATTCTGAAGGAAAGAAAAACAGCAAGCAGCTGTGCCAGTGGAAAAGCCCAAATAAGAGCGAGGAGAGGGGTAACGGGAAGAGAGGGGACAGGGTGTCCAGAGTCTGTTAGAGGAGACAGGACATTCTTCACCCAGACCTCCTCATAAACAGTCCTCCCTCCTTCCTGCTTCACTCCTCCAAATTTTGTTTGGGGTTTCGTGTTGTTGTTTGTTTTTCTTTCTTTCTCTAATCCTCTCCTCCTCTTTGACTGGCCGCATCTTCAGCTGAGACTGCCCCGGAGCGGGGCAGAGCGGGCTGGGGGGAGGCTGGAGCTCTGCGGGAGAGGCCCAGCTCTCGCCCCCGTCCCCACCCCGCACCGCCTCCCCCGTAGCCCCACTGCTGTGCCCCTCTTTTGCAAGACGATGGCGCTCTGATCTTTCCACAGCTTCCCTCCGGGACTTTCGAGTATATTTTTTTCCTGTATTTTTTTTTTTTTTTCTCCACGCTTCACTGCTACTACGGGCGGGCGCCTGCCTCTGTCCCGATTTGCTGCAGCCATCGGGGGTGCCTGACTGTAAACAAAACACTTTAGATCATGGCAAGGTCGCTGCAGACACACACAGACTTTTTTTTTTTTTTCTTTTTTTTTTTTTTTTTTTCTCTCTGCAGACGCAGCGATTTAAGGTGGATTGCCGAGATCGCGTGGAAGACGAGGGGGGACGAGACGAGAGACCCGAAAGAAAGGCGAGGACCAACCCCGATCCCCGAGCACGGCCTCGGATGCTCCGGGTATACGGATGCTTCCACCCCGGGGGACACACTTTTTTTTTTAAAAAAAATTTTTTATTTTTCTCCATAATTTTACCACCTTTCCTGATGATTTGTCCCAGCTCGACCCCAACTTTTCTGGCGGCGTGGGTTGCGGGCTGTACTGCAACCCACGCCGGAAAAACGCGCAGCTACCGCTGCTGCGGGGCTACACTCCCTCCCCTTTCCCTCTCCCCAGCCCCCCTGAGGGCGAGGCAGGGTGATAGAGGAGAACGGTTAGAGGGATAAACCGAGGGGGAGACCACTCCTCTTTAATTTTTAATTTTTTCCGTTGCTACCATCAGCGGCTTAAATTATTCGTGCCCCTCTTCTCCTCC
>NC_031773.1:70904965-70987621 GCF_001522545.3 Parus major | reverse complement strand
CCCGATTTAATTATTCGTGCTCAATGTACTTGTACAGCATCCAAGGACTCAGTCTCAGGCCCTAATGCTAAGGAAAGTATAAACAGAACAACAACAAAATAAACCCCAGAAGGTTCTTGTCCCACTGTAACTTGTTGGTTTTTTTTCCTTTTCCAAAAGCTTCAGATAAATCAGTGCTCTCTGTTGCACTGCTGTGATGCTGCTGCTGCTGCTTTACTCGTGGGGCACAGGGTCTTTTGGAAACCCACATTCTCCACAATTTTTTTCTGTTTCCTAGTTTGTGCTTATACTCTGGTACACTGTTAAAATCCTGCAGACCAGTGGGTTGCCTTTCCCTTCTGGATTAGGGAGACATGCAGAGACTCCCAGGGAGCAGTGAATGGGAACTCCTCACCTAAGGAGTCTGGGGTGGGACACTCAGCAGGTTGCCAGCAGGGAAGCCCCCATCAGCAGGATGAGTCCTGGGCATCCTCAGGCATTTTCTGCAGATCACTTTGCTACATGTCCCATGTGTGGATCAACAGAACAAATTCAGTGTCCCTACATCTGACAGAGAAAATGAAGTTTGAAATGGAGCTTCCTTGCTAGTGGCAGTGGAAGTCAAAGATAGGAAAGCCTGGAGAAATGAAGATGAAATCCTGCAAATACAGCAGATGCAGGCTCTACTTTTTCCAGCCAATGGAGTTTTATCATGCACTTGCAACTTCAAAAAAATCTCAGGTCTTTCAGACATGTGAATGTCAGTTTTAATTTTCTGCAAGTTAATTGCTGAAATTTGTGGTTTTTGAGGAGTTAGAAAACAACTTCCAAGTACTAAAATCCCCAGCATATAAATAAAAATAATGTGGTTAATAATGTATTTCAACCTTGTGGTTTTATCTCATTTGTATTTTTTTTTTTTGCCTGTACACATATTTTTTTTGAACTTGGGTCTGATGATACTGAGATTGCTCTGCTGAGTGGTGTGAGCAGAAGTTGGAGGTCTTAAGTCTGACAATGGCCGACAGAGTGCTGGCCTGGTCTTGAGCACTTTGTGAAGGTTGTGTCCTCTCTCCAGTGTGTAAAATCTCCGTGTCTTCAAGGCCAAACCTGCTGACTCTCATCTCAGACAGTTAAACCCAATTGCATTGAACCCTGCCTTGTTGAGGTAACTTGCTACTTGTGTACCCCCCTCACCCTCCCATCCTGAAGTTTGCACAGGGTTGCTCTGCTTGCAAAGGAGACCTGGCCATATTGATGGGTGTCAAGTGCCTTCAGGGCCCTCCAAAGATTCAGGCACAGGATCTAGGCACCTGGACACGTCATAACCTTTAGTGCTAGAGAGAACCTGCAGTGTCACATAATACATTGAGGGCGCTGCCCTCAATGCCTTACCTGCCTGGTGAGGGAGGTTGGCAGTGGAAAGGGCTGGAGAAAAGGGGGCCAGAGAGGAATGCACGATTCTCTTATGCCCACCACACATGCTCTGACTATCTGAGGAAGTTGCTTAAAAAATCTCTGGCTGTGACTCTTTGCCCATCTAATCTTTTGAGCACACAAACCCCAATGCTATTTTTTTTTCCCCGGATTGCTAACATCTGAAATCGCAGCAGCGATTATTTTACAGACATTTCTTAACCTAGCCCTTTCTCTGCCGAGAGGGTAGAAGATGATCGCCTTGGCACGACGAGTCACCAGCCCATCTCCGCAGGCAGTGGTGTCAGGGTGCTGATCCCCGCGGCATGCCCTGGTGGGGCTCAGCCTGCCCACTAGCCCCGAGCTTGCCCCCAAACCCGGACCTCGGCGGGGACACACGGCCAGTGCCCAACCCGGGCAAACCAGAGCGGTGGGACACTCTTGTCACAGCCCTGACTCTAAAATCAGCCACTGCCATTCCTCAGGCCACTCGGGGTGTTTTTGTGGGGCGGCACAATCCCCGCCGGGTTTTGCGGAGGGGTGATGAGAGCGGGCTACGGCGGTGCCGTCCCACCCCTGTCGGTTTTCCCTTCGCTCCCGGGCTCGGCTCGCCACGGCCCGGCCTGCCTTTGCGCCGTCCCACCTTTAGAGCCGCCGGCGGCGGCGGGGCAGGGCCGGGCGGACGGGGCGGTGCCTGCCGCCATAACCAATGGCTCGGCCGGGCTGTTTAAATAGACTCGTCCTGTCAATCATTTTCTTCTTCGTCAGCCTCCCTTCAATCGCCATATTGGGCTGCCGAGAAAAGAGCTCATCTCGTCTTGTTTTTTTTCCGTCTCGCTTTTACTACGCGGCGGAGGTGCGAGCGGCAGGGGCATCATTGGCATCAAGGCCATCACCGGCACCGGCACCATCGCCACCGGCGGCGGACCGGCACCGCGAGAGCAGCGCCTCGCTCCGCTTCTCACCCGCCCGGGGCTCCCGGCGGCGGCAGCGGCGGCTTTCGGGGCTCATCCCCGGGCCGGCGCTTATGCAAGGGAGCCTCCTGGCCCCTTCTCCGCGGGCCGAGGGCGAGCGGGGCCGAGGCGGGGCCACAGCGCGAGGCAGCGCGGAGCGGAGACGCAGAGCGGAGCCCCTGGGCGCCGGGAAATAAAGGGCGGCGGAGAGGCGGCGGCGGCCGCGGATAGAGAGAGCAGCGAGCACAACAACCCCCGCCTGGAGCCACAGCGTGCGGGGAGATGTCAAACGTCCGCATTTCTAATGGGAGCCCTACCCTGGAACGCATGGAGGCCAGACAGTCGGAGTACCCGAAGCCGTCTGCGTGCAGGAACCTCTTCGGGCCGGTGAACCACGAAGAGCTCAACAGGGAGTTGAAGAAACACCTGCAGGAGATGGAGGAGGCGTACCAGAGGAAGTGGAATTTCGATTTCCAGAATCACAGGCCGCTGGAAGGCAGATACGAGTGGCAAGCTGTGGAAAAAGGGAGCTCGCCCGACTTCTACTTTAGACCCCCCAGGCTACGGAAAGCCGTCTGCAAGTCCGCCGGCCGCCAGAGCTTGGATGTAAACGGGAATTGCCAAACCGTGGTTTTTGTCGGTTCTCAGGGAATCTCAGAGGACACTCACTGTGTAGCTCAAAAGACTGATGTTTCAGAAAATCAGACGGACTTAGCAGAGCAATGCATTGCCCAGAGGAAAAGACCCGCGGCCGACGGTAACGTACTCCACGGCTCTGCCCCGCGTCCCACTCGTGTCAGCGCCGGGGCTCCGGCCCCTCCGCCCCTGCCACGCGTGGCACCGGCTCGGCGTATCCTCCCCGCCCTTTTCCCCCTAAAAAAGCTCGGGTAGTGTTTGCAGTCCCGGGGGGCCCGCCTAGAGTGGGAGCCGGTAGATTATTTGCAAGGAAGAGCCCTTAGACGCGGGTCAGATCCCCCGGCCCCTCGCTGCCCCACTGTGAGGACCCGGGCTCCTGCCCAGGTGGGAGGAGGTGCACAGCGCTCAGCAGAAGACGAATATGGATTTTAGCCGAAAATAGGGAACTTAGATCTCCTATCTAGGGAGGAACCCAACTCCCCACCCCCTGCTCGCTTCACGCAGCCGATACCTGACATGGGATCCGGGAATATTCCCCCTTGGCTCCATCTATCCCCCTTGGATGCCGAGCATACATCTGGAAGGAAAATATTTTAATATCTCCCCCCTCCCCCTCCGTCCCCCTCGTTTTTAATTTTCCCCTCCTAGATTCCTCTCCTCAAAATAAAAGAGCCAACACAACAGAAGAAGAGGTTTCAGAAGACTCCCCCAGTGCCAATTCAGTGGAGCAAACACCCAAGAAATCAAGCCCAGGAAGACATCAAACGTAAAGCGTTTAGGTCAGTTCCCTTTAGGGTATGGCATTAGGATGCAAGTAAGGGAAAGAAGGGGTGACCGAGTGTGTATCCCGCGTCTCTTAAGACGGTGGGGAGGGGGCTTCGAAACCCCTGGGAAACGCGAGGGGTGTTTTCTCCGAGGAAGGGTGGCTTTCCCTGAGCGCTTGGGAATGGGTGTGTGTTGGAGGGTGGGGAGTGGGAGGCGCAGGGCTTGTAAAGAACAAAACAAGGAGTGAAGCCCAGCCTGGGCTCGGCAGCGTCAGGGGGCTGGGGCAAGGGCTGCAGTGGAACTAACCCTGCCTTCCTGCGGGATGGGCACCGGGGCCAGGGAGAGCCCTTTCCCAAGGACCGTTCGGGTGCAGGGACGGAGTTGGAAACGCGGCTGGTGCATCATGTCAGATGCCAGGGGATTTCGGGGGGCTTCACCTGTCCGCCGCCCCCGGGGCTTTCATCTCCAGTGTCAGCCTTGCCGTTGCATGTCGCGGCCACCTTCCACTGCGGGAGAAATAAGTCAAGAAGTTGAGTTCAAGGGGAATCTGGGCACTTTCTCAAAATTTGAGCAATGCAAGGTTGTTTTGTTTGTTTTTGGTTTGGTGCTTTTCCCTTTTTTTTGTTTCTGTTGTTTTGGTTTGGTTTTAGAGGCGGGCAGGGGAAGGGAGCGGGTTAATGGGAGGTTGGATTGTGCAGTTTTTTCTTCTTTTTTTTTTTTTTTTTTTTTTTTTTTTCCTTCTCTCCTACCCCGTTTTTGTTATTTTGTTTTAAGGCGATGGCTGGGGCGGGGATAGTTCGGAAAAACTGCGCCGGCGGTTTGGGAGCCGAGGTTAGGAGCGAGGTTTTCCAGAAAAAAAACCAAAAAACATTTGCGATTGTGCAGAGAGAGATTAAGCTGTAAAGCAGAAGTTGCAACAAATTAGTCCCGGTGGGGTGAGCCGTGGCCGAGCGCGGCCATGCGAATGCCGCTACTCCCGGCAGCTTTCGGCGGTGGGGGCACGGGAGAGGGGTCACCCCCGCGTTCCCCGCTAAAGGATGGAGGGGCTGAGGCCATGGCAGCGGCGCGGGGAGCGTGGGGGAGGCGGGGGCCCCGCCCGGGCTGGGCCCGCCCGCCCCGGGGATGCGGTGTCGGTTTGAACCGGTTGTGCCGCGGATCGCGTTTCTTGTCGATGTTTTCTAATCGCTCTCCCCCCCACCTCTTCTTCTTTTTTTATTTATTTTTTTCTTTTTATTATCCCCGTAGAGCGGAGGATGTGCGCGTCCTCATTCATCGACTGGGGCGGGCGGCGATGAAGCGAGGAAGATGTAGTGGGAAAGGAAAAAAATACATATCGCCGATCTCCGGGGGATGGAGGTCCTGTACAAGCACTGAAAAAACAAAAAAACCGAAAAACAACAGCAACAAAAAGCAAACAATAACACTAAATTTTAGGCACTCTTAAAAGACCTGCCTCTAAAAGCATTGGATGTAGCATTGTGCAATTAGGTGTTTCCTTATTTGCTTCATTGTACTACCTGTGTATATAGTTTTTACCTTATGTAGCACATAAAATTTGTTGGGCGGGGGGGAGGGACTGGAAAAGGGTGACCGATTGGAACTTGCTTTCACAATCTAGCAAGCAAAGAAATCTATGAAGAGAAGCAGTGTAGGGTTTTTATTACTTAAAGATGTATTGTCCCTTTAAGTGGGTCCACAGTGTTTTTCTCTTTTTTTCTTTTTTTGAAAAAATTTTTAGACTTTTTTTAATGTACCATCGTGGTAACTGTTCAGAGCAGATTATTGTGAAATTTCTTCCTATGGCATTAAGCTGAAGAGGTGGGAGCTGTGATGATTCCGTTATGTAGTAGCAAAAGTTCCCTGCCCCCCTCCCCTCCAAATCCATATACCAAAACTGATACTCTGTAAAAAGTTGTGTAAAACCATCCCACCTGATTACATTGCCTGATTTTTTTTTTTTACTTTATTTTTAATCGAATCTGAAAGGCTTTTGCTCTGAATCTGGAATATTGTTTTCTGATCTGACCCACTTCCTATAGTGTTTGTGTGTGGGAGGAAAAGGGATACTACATCTTTAAACAGTATTTCTATGTTGCCTGTGTACCTGTATGTAAAAATAAAAAAGTTGGAAATGTACCTGTGTACATAACTCTGTAAAGACACTGAGAAATTATACTAACTTATTTATGTTAAAAGATTTTTTTTAATCTAGAAGACAATATTTTTTCCCCATAAAGCCAAAGTGGCATGTTTTTGTGCATTTGTAAATGCTCTATTTGGTAGACTTTTTAGAGGGTTTTTTCAGTTCGGTTTTTTTTTTGTTTTTTTTTTCTTTTTCTCATAATTAATATGGCTGTGCTTAAAAGATTGCAGACTGAGCCAATTTATTTTTTTTTTTTGTAATGTGTGGGGAAAAAAATCCAGATTGATATTGTTTCACAACAAGCAATCAATAAAGAAAACTGCCATATATAAGAAATACGGTCTTCATTAGTGTGTGTTTCAACCTCCCTCAGCCTGGTATAGGACTACAAGAAATAACAGCAGTTTTCCTTTGAGTATCCATCTCTTCATGGGTCTCTGGCTCAGGTGAAAGTAAAGGATGCAGAACCCTTAGTGCAGCGATGCTATTTCTTCATGGAAGGGTGCACAGGCATTGGAATGAGCTGCCTCGGGCAGTGGTGGAGTGACCATCCCGGGAAGGATTTGAAAGACCTGTGGATGTGGCACTTGCGGACAGCGTTTAGTGCTGGGCTAACAGCTGGATTCAAGAGAGCTTTTCCAACATAAATGCTTCTGAGTCTCCTCTGTAATAATTGGCAATGATGTGCCCTCTTGGTGCAAAAGAGTGGAATTTCCTGTGTCATAATAGTTTTGGGGTTTGGGGTGGGGTTGTTTATTTTTGAGAGAGAAGAGATAGTTCGAGGTAGTTCTTGCGCGTAGTCGTTCGACTCCTAAGGCTTAAAACTCGAGCCCAAAAGAGCACCTCCCGGGCCGCCATCGGAGAGCCAGCGCATTCCCTGGAATCCCGGGACTGTCCCTCGCTGACGGGGCCCGCGCCGCTGGGGCATCTTCCCCGGGCGGCCGCTCGTGGCTATCAAAGATGGCGCCTCGCACGCCCCGGGCCCGGCAGATGCTGGCGGAGGCACCGCACCACTGCCAGGGATGCGCAGGGCCGGGCGCCGCCGGACAGAGGGAAGGATGGCACCGCAGGGTGCAGGAGGGGATGCCCGTGGTGCGGGGGATGGCGGGGGTGCCCGGCCCTGCTCGCCACGCCCGCCAAGGTGCGAGAGGCCCCTCCGCCCGGGGATCCGGGGGAGCGGCGTTCTTAGACCCAGGGCTTGCAAGGAATAAATGAACACGTAAAAGAACACAGAGCGGGGGCGGAGGGGGAGCACAGCTCCCTGCGAGGCTCTCCAGGGCCCTCCCCCCTACCCGGTGCAACGCGATCCTGTTGTTTTTTCCCGGCCGCGCCCGGGCTCGCCCTCGCTCCGAAACCTCCCCGAGAACGCCAGGCTATGCCGGGCCGGCGCTGGGGAGGGACGGGGAGAGGGGCGAGTCCCCGGTCGCCAGCCCCACTTCAGTGTCTGCCCCGACTCGGGTAGGGCGGAGCGGAGGGGCCGCAGCGGGCACGGCTGGCGCTGGCACTGCCCTTGCCCTGCTCGGGACCTCTGGACGCGCTGCCGTCCGCCTCGGGCGCGTTCCGTGCCTGCCCTCCTGCCCCCTGCACAGGAATTGCATCGCAACCCAGCCCGCTAAACGTGGAAAACACTCGCAAAGATTTAGTAAAAAAAAGAAAGAAAGAAAAAAGTTACGTGATTTTTTTTTTTTTTTTTTCCTCCTGTCCCAGCACGAACAAAGTGATCTCGGTGGAAAATAAATAGCGGCGCCTCCCCGAGCCGGCCTATCCCCGCCGTCGGCGCAAGCCAACCCCTCCGGGCGGGGGACGGAGGCGGGGGGGGGGGGGGGAGGGGTCGGTGTTGCAGGCCCCGGACCAAGGAGGGACACGGCGGCGGGGTGGACTCCTCCGTCACTTAGGGTTGGGATGTGCCCTCTAACCGCCCCCCGCCCCCCGCTATTATTTGAAACTTTTTTTTTCTTTTTCGTCGCTGCTGTCCTTGTTGCCGCGGCCGACCGATTCCGCTTCTCCGCCTGCGCGGCAGCCGAGGACCGTCGCTCCCGCCGGGGGCCGCGCCCGCCGCTATCGCAATAGCGCCGGGGGAACGCCGCGCCCGCCCGCGCCTCCTCCTCGGTGACCCCCGGGGGAGGGTGCACGGGGCCGCAGCAAGAGTGGGGAACATCTCCCGCCGCCCTGCCCAGAGCGAGGGGGCAAGGCGGCTACGACTCGGGCCCGCCCCACGCCCCCTCTCTCGGGGGCCTCTTGTGGCGCTTGCACGGCCGCAGCCTGATGGGGAACTAGAGGCGCGGCGGGGGCAAATTTTTAAACTGTATTTCCCCCTCTCCCTGTTTCCGCCGTAACATTTCTTGGTCCAGCGGCTGGATGCAACCTTGCCTCGCTGCTTTCGTGAGCCCGGCAGCGCTCCGCCGGCCAGGCGGGGCCGGGCCGGGCCTGCGGAGGGGCAGGGGCAGGGCGGAGCGCGGCCCCGGTCCCGACCCGCCCCGTCTGATGCAACCGCGCGGCCGCCCCGCGGGGTGCGCACGCAGCCCCCGCCCTCCCCCTCTCGCTTTTCCCCTCCCTCCCTCCCTCCCTCCCTCCCTCCGCGGCCACACGTACGCGAGGCCGCGCGCACCCTCCGCGTGTGCACATGCACGTACCTGCGCGCACACGGCAGTGCGTCCCCGCTGGGCTCCCCCGGCTGGAGCCGCCGCCCGACGGGCGCTCCGCCATCCCCCGCGCCCGGGTTCGCGTCCCGCAGCGCTCCCGGTCTGCTCGCGGTGGGAGCAAGGCTTCCCCTCTCGGGGCTTCTGTGCAGGACCGTGCTGCAGTAAGGGTTGGCTTTCCCTACCACACAGCCGCGTGTTCTCGTGCCAGAGAAGAGAGATATGACCTCTTCCTTAGGAGGAGTATTTTGGATGTGGTTCTGACCGTTTTTCACTGGAGACGTTTGGCAGAAAGAAAAAGTACTAACAAAGTGTCCTTAAAGTCAGTATTAACACCCACTGCTTTTCAGCTGCAGAGCCAGCCTCGGCTTCCTCAGATGGGGAAATGAGCTGGAAGATGTTTTCCATCACAGGTACAACATCCTGTACCCATCTGTACGTCTCAGTAGCTTCAGCTGAATAAAGCTGAATTTCATTTTCAGAAGAAGATATTCCACATCAGGAAATGACAACATGTTTTGTTTCAGCATCCTACAGCATTTTGTCTTTTTTTTTGAAAGTAATTTACTATCCTCAGTATTTTTTTTTAAATACCAAAATAAAAAGGCCACAGCATCGTGGCACTAATAAAATGTGTGCTCTCCAGTAAAAGAATAAGATTATATTGTATTAATTGTTTTGCTCTTTCACTAAATTAGATGTCTTCTGCTTTCATTTTACTGGAAAAACTTTGAAGACTTTCTGGACTTTTTTAACACTGATTTTTTTTTCCCACACCTCTAATGTTTCATTTACTTATGGAGCTGAAAAAAGGCATTTTTTTCCTGCTTGGGCGGGTTGTATCTGCACTTGTGGTTTGCTGTGCTTCATCCAGGCTCAGCCACCTCCTCCATCCAGGCAGCTTGTGTGCCTTTCCTCTCCCTGCCTGCTTTCTGTCTCGTCCACATCAGTCTGAAATCAAGAAAATCAAGACTGAAAATTAGGCCAAAATATAGAAGGGAATGTGTTTTTCTTCTCTATTTTTTTTCCTTCTAATAAAAATAATTCCCAATTCACTTCACTTAAAAAACAAGAAAATGTATCTTCCTATAGTATAAAATTAATAACAGTAATAAAAATATAAAATTAACATGTTAATGTGTACTGATAATATACTAAGTGCAACTGCCTAAAAACAAACCAGCGTCAGACTCTCTGCTGCTCCCTGGAGAAAACAAAGCTACCACTGCTTTGTAACGCCTCTGGAATTCCCACCATTTCCCAGCTGTGCCTGGCTGTGTGTACCTTTCCCGTTTTAATTAACCTGCTGATCACAAGTTCTCCACAAGCAATGGGCAGTTTGTTTGCTGTTGAGGTGTTGTAGGATCCTGTGGGGATCCGCCCTCAGGTCTCTAAGGGCAATTCCCTGTCTCTGGCTTTTGGAAAAGGGAGGATTGCTGCTGCAGCTGACACATTGCGGGATGTCACTGCAGTGGAGGACACCGCTGGACCAGGCTGACCTGGATGGGTGCTTGTGGCAGGCTGTACTTTTCTGTGCAGTTCTGTGCTGTGTTTTTCTGTGCTGTGCTGTGTTTTTCTGTGCTGTTCTGTTCTGTGCTGTGTTTTTCTGCGCTGTGCTGTGCTGGCAGGGGCTGCCCCGCTCCTCCCAGCAGCTTTGGTACCTGCCAGCAGGCTCTGGGTGGAAGCAGGGAGCAGCACACCTATCCGCAAAGATGGGCTGTGCCAGCTCAAGCTTTTATACCTGGCCGTCCTACTGCGCCTGCAGCTGTTTGGAGGAGACAGCAGGCAGGAACATTAGCTTCATTCCAGTTTTATCCTTGGCCTCACATCTGAGTCTTCAAGCAAGGATTCCAGCTGTGGGCAGACACCCCATTTTGTGTCCTCCAGACACTACTCCCACAAAGACCCAGCAGTCCTTTACATGGAGGCAAAAAATCCAGCTGTTGTCTGATAAAGCCTTTCTGTCATGAGAGACCCTACCCAGAGTGAAACCCTGCTACCTGGGCAGGCTGGAAGAGCTCTGCAAGCAGATGGCTGTGGTCCTCACTTGCTTTGGGGAGAGAAGCTGGAGGTCTGGGATTGACCATACTGTAAATTTTTCCTGATAGGTGTAAAGCCTGGAGTTGATACCATGAGCTTGGTAACTTGGTACACCACACCAACTTCCTTTTTTTAAACTTTTTTTCCTGGAACAAAGTGGTTGTTCCCATCTGAGCTGCTGGCTCCCGGATGTATATATTTTATTGTAGTTTGAGACTGGGGATCCCAAGTGAGGACACATGCATACACAGATGAATATATAGATATTTATTTATTTTTATTAGTGGAAGAGAGACCTCTACTGGCTCAGCTCACAGAGCCACTCTGACCACAGCTAAGCTCTCTCTCACCTTATCTTTACCTACTTGGGAAATCTCCTCCCGTGTCACAGACATTTGCCAAGGGCAGCTAAGAAACAACATTTCATATTTTCTCAATAAAATATTCAGCATGTGGTGAGTACCTCAGCTGCAATTGCTAGCATGTGAGTTTGTGTAGTAAATCAAGTAGTTATCAAGTTATTTACTTTAGGAGATGAATTTTGGGCACTGATGCACAGCAAAGAATTAGAGTGTTCCTGGTTCTGGAGACAAGTCAGCAGGGTGTTGTCATCCATGCCATTGATTTCAGTTGCCTTTTATTCTCTTTATGTTCTTCCTTCAAGCTGGTTCTGTAGCATTTCAATGAGGATGGCTTCAGAAACCGTCTCTTGTGGGTCAGGGCTCTTTAGCATCTTGCCTCTGCTGTCAGCTGGATAGGTGTTGACTCATACCTGGGCCATACCTGGGGCTGGTGATCAGTTGGGTCCTTCTCTTCCTGGACTGGGGAAGAGTTAATATATAGTGTGTTTTTCTAGCAAAGCTATCTGAGTACAAGTAATGCAAAACAGGGCTTGGTGTTTGGAAACAGGTGGAGCTGGCTGAGCCAGTCATGTAAGAACTGTAAGTCCTGAGCTCAGTCTGTCTGAAAGCAACAGAAGCAGTTGTTTGACAAAGTTGATCAAGGGACTGGAGCATCTTTCTTATGAGGAAAGGCTGAGTGAGCTGGGGCTATTCAGCCTCGAGAGGAGCCCCAGCTGGGAGGGGCCGTCAGCCCTGGGTGTCCCTGTGAGCAGGGAGGGCTTAGAGCAGGGATCAGGCTCTGGTCTGGGGGGCCCAGCAATGGCACCAGAGGAATGGGCAGGGACTGATACCCAGGAGGTTCCACCTGGACATGAGGCTGAACTTCTTCCCTGGGCAGTGACCGAGCCCTGAACAAATTGTCCAGCGAGGTTGGGGAGTCTCCTTACTGGAGATACTCCAGAACCATCTGGACACAATCTTGTGCTGTGTGCTCTGGGATGACCCTGCTGGAGCCAGGAGGTAGGACCAGCTGACACCACTGTGGACTCTTCCAATCTGACCCATTCTGGGATTCTGTGATTCTGAGTACTCTGAAATGCTGGCTTAGGCATCCGCTTCCTTCCTTGTCCAGCCCACTCATTCCTGCCCCTGGCACTGCTGGTGAAGTTAGTTCAGCAACTGCAGTAGAGAATGGATCTTGCAGAGATTTCCCACCTTCCGTTCTTTGTTGTTGTGTTGTGTTGGTATTTTTTTCTCCTCAGCTGATCTTGCTCGTCATGCAGCTGGCACCAAAACCTAGGCCAGCACAGTGGGTGGGAAGGAACAAACTGGCTGCATTACCATGAAATCAAAGCCTGGGAGCTGGTGTATCTTGCTTGTTCCTTTCAGTAAAGCAAAAATTAAAACCTTGTGCAAGACAACTGCTGCCCATCTTATGATTATGAGGCTTGCTGGAAAGTGGTGGACAATCTTGGGTGCTGAAGCCCAGGGCTTTGCCTTCCAGCTTTCTCCTCATGTCTCTGGCCATCAAAATGTGCTCCACAGATGACCTGAGAACTGTTTAGGTGGGAGAAATAGAGGTTGGTGTTGATGGCCTAAAGTTTGCCAAAGGGATTTCAGTCCCAGAGAACAGAGCTGTTCCAGAGAAATCTGCTGAGTCACAGTTGTTAGTTTTTTGTGGGAAAGTGGCTTGGTGCACTGGATGCTAAGATAGAGGAATATGCAGCAGTGGTTTCTGAAGCTGCAGGCTGGTGGAGTGGATACTTTCACTGTGCCTTTCCCAACAGATCTCTGTAGCAAAAGCACTTGCTTTGTTTGAAATTAAAAAGATGCCCTGCAGCCACCTTTTTACCTTTTCCTTTCACCTCTCTCACCTCTACCCTTTTCCAGTCATTGAGTGGTGAGAGCACCTACTAATTTGCAGACATTCATTACCTCTTCTTACCAAGTTTCTCTTCTCTCTGGAGAGTATTCTGGGTGCTGTATTCTCGGCTTCCCTTGGTCCTGCTGTTCTTGTGAGCTGCTTCATCCTCAAAAAAAAAAAAAAAAAAAAGAGAAGAAGAAAAGAAAAGAAAAAAAGTGAAAGATTCACTGTGTGTTGAGTAGAATTCTGTCAAGCAGGAGCTAGAACATTTTTCTGTCCCAGATGCTAAGTACAGAGCCTGTCTCTAAAGGACACAAAATGATTCACACTACTACCCTCAGTGTTAGAACAAAAACTCATGACTTTATTTTCTGACTCCAGTATTTATAGATTCTTGCCAATGACCAGGGATTGGATAATTAAATTACCACCTTCCCAAGCACACTGGTCATGCAAAACGTCCATCAAAAGACGTTTCTTAGAAGGAATGTGTAAACAACTTGTGTTTACAGGGCTTTCATGGAAAGTAACAAAAACTATGAAAACATTATCAGAAGGCTTAATTTTCAGGGTGACACTGAGGCTGGATTTTTTTTTCCCCTTTCATTTTATCCTTTGTCTCTCCTTCCAGATCTTTTGAAAAGAAAAGCTTGGCAGATCTGATCAGTTCAAGTCCTAGAAAGTAAAGTCTCCAAGATCAGCTAACCTCACTGTAGCAGGTGAATTCCTCTGCTATACTCATTTAAAATCTAACTAAAAGCTTACCTCTGATTTCCACATCTTACTGCATCACTCCCTCCCAATGCCATTTACTGCTCCATCTCTCTGCATTTGTAATGTCCCATTGGTTTGAAATCGCTCTTGATGCCACTACATCATGTCTTACCTGCCACCCTCACCTTAAAGTGTAGTTCTTGTCTGAAAACAATGATCCTGATAGTATTTTATTTAGCTATTGTGATCAGCACAGAAAAAGACAGAGTCTCTGGTTCTTCCCCTGAAGAGCACTGAAGCAGTTTGCACTGCCCCCATTCATACCCAGAGGTTAGCACGGGTGTTGCAGGGGGCCTTACCGGCTGGTGGTTTACTGGAATTTAAGGAATCACTGTTGCTTCTTACAGAAACCTGCTCTCTGTTCCTGATTGCAATAGCTTGGAATAGAAGAGTTGCATCAAGCTTATGTCTTCTGTCTTTATGTTCCAAGTGCTCGGTGGCTTGAACATCTATCTATGAAAAATCTGAATTTCAAACCCCTGCCTTTCAGAAGGGATCAAGGAATCACAGAATGGTCTTGGTTGGAGAGGACCTTTAAAGATCCCCTGCAATGAGCAGGGATGTTTTCAGCTAGGTCAGATTGCTCAGACCCCAGTTCAACCTGGTCTCAAATGTTTCCAGGAATGGGGCTTTTGCAGCCTCTCTGGACAACCTGTTCCCCACTGACTGTAAGCCAATTACAGATCAAGGGGAACTGTTAAACTTACCTGTTGAGAAGACAGCCAGTTTCTCAAGGACCAGTCCAAGATCAAATGGCAGAAATTGTATCAAGGAGAATCACAGACTTCCATCTTTCTGCTCTCTGTTTAAGGCATGCTTCCTGGTGCTGATTTCGCTTTGCTAGAAAAGATCCAGAAACACCTTAAAAATAAAATGCAAAAATGAAACAAAGCACTGAGCACACAGATCTTCCCTGGGTAAGAGGATGGGAGTGAGCAAGCAGACCACATGTGACAAATGTTAGGCATTTTTTTGAATGCAATTCTGGAAACTGCTCTGATGCTGTGGTCAGGTAGGTGGGTGTTACAAACCTATCTGTTCTGGAAAAGCGAAACATTTTTCTAGAAAACGAGAAATATCTGGTGGAGAGAGCACTGAGAGTTAATAAACATGCAGCAGAAGCCCTTTGGGGTAAAGCTGCATCGCTGTGGTGCTTTGTAAGTAAGTGACCCATCACTTCAGAGTTAGGAGGTACCAGATGTGCTCATGGCAGTGCTGCTGAGGCAGGAAAATTGAGAGACGGAGCTGTTCTGCCTCGGGTTCTTCCTCGGTTTGCTTCTTTCCAAACAGCCAGAGACTTCTGAGAGGGTTTTTTTGCCAGTTCCTGGATGTCCTGCATGGGTTTTGCAAGAAGCCCCAAATGAAAGGCGTACTGCTTTAAGTAAGAGTCCTTTGAGTAAGTCCTTGCTCTTCAGTTTGTCTCTTCACTGTCTGAAGAGTTCAGTGCACTGAATTGCTCTTTCTCTGAACTCTGTGTGCCTTTTAAAAAAGACTAAAAATATTGTTTGGTGAAACACTGTTTCATAACTGTGGAGAAATTATGGAGGCTAAAACTGATATACAAATTAGTGTTTTGTCTGATGAGATGGGAAACTATGGTTCAGAAATCCCGCAACCATTATTAGACCATTCCTGGTGAAAATATCAATGCTGTCATGCTCCTTGGAAAAGCTCTGTAAACTAAAAAAGGGTGTGTTCCTCTTGGCCCGCTGATGATCAGTATTTTGAACTAAGCCTATAGACCTCTGTGGTGATGGGACTTTCCTTATAGCATTTACTTGCAGACCATGGGACTTGAATAACCATATGGTAAAGTAGCCACTGTTTTAGATACTCTGTAAGGAAAGGGTACGAGAGTACAGGGAGACAGATGGGGTGACCATCTGAATTTGAAGTATTTGATCTACTGCAAAATTTTTTGGGTTGGTCAGTGAACAGAAACAGGGTAGAAAAGGTGTAAGAAACTATGATGTGCAAATATTTTTTGGGTTATTTTGTTTGTATTGGATTTGAAGCTTGATAAGTGTGAATTTTTCTCATATTTGACACATAAAACAGCACACATGATGATGGAGTTTTTTCAGGCTGCCAGAATCTCCCTCTGTCTGGAGACAGATAATTTATTGTCATGTATGACCTTTCACTAATATCTGATGGTGCCCCAGGGTGGCAATCTCAAAAGACCAAAAGAAACTGAGGACACCAGGATTACGCTGAAGAATCAGAACATTTTTTTTCTGCTTTTTGCACTAGCCACAAAGAATTACAGCATTTCTTAAGTCAAATGAGGGGCAAATAAGCTAACCATTTTTCACTTTTTCTTTAGTACCCCACCAGAAGCTGGATGTCTATAATTTTACAGGAATACTCAGAACTGACAGATGGCCACTGTTTTTTGTTTGTTTGTTTGTTTTTTTTTTCTGTGGGATCTCAGTGGATGTAGATAACACTGCATCTTTAATCTGCCCTGAAACAGATTAAAAATTACAAATGGGCCTGTCCAAAGACAGGGTAAAGGTTTTCCTTCTTTAATAAAATTTGCAAACAACCTGTCCACTATATCTTTTCCCTCTTTGCTCTGCAATTACTCTGTAGTCTGGGCCAAAGCCCCTCCAAGGATTTGCAGGGACTGTGGCCAAGGCTAGGGAGACCACTGATTCTTCACTTCCCTACAGTTTGTTGCTCCTTTGAAGAGCAGCTGTTGCCTTTGAGGTGAACTTTTCTGAGCAAATGAGTATGGGCAGAGAGGGTGAGATTTTGGCTGGAGATGGGCAGCAGCAAATTCCCTTCCCAGAGGGGACTCTTCTGGCAGAAGACTTGCATGATAAAGGTTCAGCTGCTCCACCAGCCCCTTCTCAAGTGGAGATAAAGCAGAGGCACAGCAGAGCTGCTGTGTATAATCCTCCCTCTGACCTCAAGTCCTTGGGAAGGAGGGAGGTGGCTGTCCTGCCTGGCTCTGACCCCTCAATCCCTTTGCCATATTTCTGACCTGACCTGGGGCTCAGTTAAATGCAGTCTGAAGTTCAGGCTAACCTGCCTGCAGAACAGGATGGAGTGCTGTGTTGCATAGGTTTTGTCTGTGTTATAGAGGCCTTACTGGGAAGGGGTGAGTCATTCCAGAGAAGCACCAAATCCTGCAAATGCTCGGATGTCTTTGTATTACCCTTCTGCCACCTTTTGCTCCTAGTGCTTTTTTCCATATCCAGGTATGTCTTTTTATTCTCTGCAATATGTCCTTTTTTTCTCTACAATTCTCCAATCTGTCTCTGACCTCTGAATCCAAACTGGAAGCTGCTGGTGGTTTGTGCTGATATTCAGAGCTATTCCCTGTTTCTCCTGAGCGTCTGCTATGTGCCCCACCCTGAGTGTCTGCCTCTGGCTGTGAGGGAGGTGACAGGTCAATGTGTGACTGGAGCCAGAGCCTGACTTTTCACATTACGTGCTTAAAACCCTAATGTCCATCCTTAAAACTCTGTGTTTTAAGATAGGCACCCTATCTGAAGGTGCCTCAAGTTCCTCAGTACAAGCTCCTTCTTACTTTACATGTGATGCTGCTGAGGTGTCAAGGTCAGGAGTACTGAGCATGGCTGGCTTGCTCCCTTGAGATCCTCCTGAGGGCATCCCTCTGTCACTCCCAGGAGATACTGACACCTCATTCAAATTATGCAAATATTACCAGGAGGGAAAAGGATGAGAATTCAGTAAGGGAAAATGTCACTCATATGATACCAATACACTCTATTACTTAGTTTGGTAGGATAATGGTTCTCTAACGTAAACTGTCAGGCAGGTGTGGGTATGGGTGTATACGGCTGTACATCACATGCTTTGCTGTGCAGGACAGCCCTTTGGGAAGTCAAACCTGGAACCTGCTGGATGGCTTTGCTGATTTTTTGCTTTGCTTTGTGCAGGGTGATTGCGAAACAAGACTGGTTTGTGGATGTCAGGCCATTCACAGCACTGTGTTTTTATGCAGCTTCTCACAAGCGCTAATAGAGAAACAAAGCAGTTTTCATGACCACTCAAATTTGTCTTGAAAAGCACATCACTGCTAAATAAAGTATGCACCTATTGTTTTTGGACAGCTGTAATCCTTCTCCAGACTTCAGGGTAATTTAATCTCTTGACATGACTGTGCAACTCCTGTTATTTTTAGACACATACATGAAGGTCCATTTAATCTGAAAACAGATTAGCAAGCATTCCTGGTTTCACAAATCTGAACCAGGTACTGCAGGGAATAAACTGAAAGTCATTAACATGTGATTGCTGTTTGATGGCCAGAATGAAGCAGTTTCAGACCCACTCCCTACCTCCTTTTGCAGGTACTGCAAAGCAATTTTCTGCTCTTGAAGATCATGTGAGCAAAGGTTAAAAACTCATTACAGATTGTTCTTTGCTGATACCAGCTGTCCACAATCTGTATGTGGTGGCCTACTGGCCCTGTGGGTGAGCTGGTGGGGATGAGGGAAAGGCCTGAAATCATCTCATGTCAGTGATGGAGGCTTGTCAGTGCCCTTCCCAATGATGCCTGAGGATGCTGAACTTACCTGTCTGCCATCCCTGGTGTTGTATCCCAGAGGACTGTCACTGCTGGCTCTCCTCCTCCTCCTCCTTCTCCCAAATTTCTGAGTCACTCAGGACAAGTGACAATGGAGACTGTCAGGCTATGTGATGAAGGTGGTAGCTGTGGGCTTGTGGCTTCCAGATGCTGGAGCTGAGGCCCTATGTCTCCTCTTTGGCACAGCAAGGAGCTCCTGTATTGCTCGCCATAGGACTTGTGCAAAGCTGTTTCCCTCCCCAGCACTGCAGGGGAGGTGGGGTTACTAAAATCACTAAAATCACTAAAATTAAAGCAGTTTCCTGAAGGAGATAAGGATTTAGTTTCTTTCTGGATATTCCTAGCCTGTCCAACAGGCACTGGGACATGTGATGGAAGCTGAGGAGGATGTTGTTCAGGCCTTCACAGACCCTTCTAGGCTTAGCTTGGGTGGGAAAGTGAGGCTCAGGTTCTGCTTATAACTGTCCTTTTTGAGAAAGAATGAGGAAAAGCAATGGTGAGGGACAAAGTGAGGAAAAAACCTTAAGCTGTGGCATTTTATGGGGTGGATAGCTAGCAGGAAATCGTTGACTGTTTGTTGAAAAGCCTTGCTGGCTGTGTTTGCTTTGGATACCACAAGTCATTGGGTCCTGGTGGGGACTGTGAGTCATGTTCCTCCTTGCAGTGGAAAACATGGATTCATCATCGTGATGCTGTGCTCCTGGCAGGGCGGACAGCCCCTTGGGAAAATGGGAAGGTGGCACAAGGCAAGAGGCGTGGAGGCCTTTCCCTCCAAAGGGGGTAGGAAAGTGTTTCTGAAATGTTTTTTTTTCCCTTTGGGCATCCATCCTTAGTTCTGGGGAGAGCTTTGCTGTGGCCTTGAAAAAGGGTCATGCTGGAGTTCTTGTGTGCTTGTATTGTTGTGGATACAGGGCTCTATTTTTGTGCCTCTTGCATGAGTTTTACCTGCATCTTGCAGTGCCTTAAATGCACTTAGGGTTTGGGGTCCTGGGTAGCTGAAAGCATTGAAGTTGCATCTTCTGTGGTCTCTGTGGGAGTTTTGAGAAGGCTGGTTGTGACCACATTCCCTCTGCTGTCTCTTCCTTTGGCAGAACTAAATTGAGTGAGTCCTTCCAGTTCTGGAAGGAGTGATGCCTTTATCTTGACTCAAGAGCTCACTTTCTTTGGCTCACATAGAGAAGCCCTCAGCAGAAGAGAAGAATAATGCCAGCAGCTGTTGGAGGGCCAGCATGAGGTCCAAGTGATCCTACATTGCCAGAATACCAGTGCTAATTCTGGCCCTGAGTGCACAGAGCACACAAATAATTCATGACTCTTGGTTTTACTTGTACCAGTCCAGATTCAACCCTTGATTTTATTCCTGCTGGAAGGGAAAAACATGGCTCCAGGTGTGGGTACAGGCTGTCACTGGCCTTGAATAGCAGGGGAAAAGGACCTTTGTGTCAGGTGGTGGTGAGCTGTTAACTCCTTCCTTTAAATCAGTGACAAGAAATTCTCTCCCTGCTGAGGAACCCATAAGTCCTTTGCTCTGCCACACAATAACATGTGCCTTGGTATTACCCAGAAAACAGTGGAATAATAATAATAATGATGCGGTTACAGGCCATCTGAAATCAGGGTATGGCTGTAGCTGTCCCCATGGGCCACCTGCTCCTGCCTTCTATGGGAGAGTGTGCGGCTGGTAAGGAGGCTCTTTGTGGTAAGAGAATAGATATTTAAGGAAATGGGGTTTAAATGAGAACTTAATTACTTGCTTTGGCCTCGTATCTGAGCAAGAATAACATGAAAACCTGAAATTAAGCACTTGTTGCATTCCAATACAGGGAAGAATGCCTCCAGTATTTGAAAATAATTTGAAGATAAATAGAATTAATACTTAACATATGAAAGAGACAGCTAATGTTTTGACAGAAAAGCCTCCTCCTCAGAGCCAAGAACATGCATTACCTAAAGGAGGAAGATCCTCATTTGTACTGCTGGTTGCCAGGAGTCATAATTAAAGAACAAAATTAGTCAAGGAGAGGATGGAACGAAGAGTAAAAAGATTGTTGTTTCTTAGATAACTGTGCAGGTGTTGCTGAAGGAGTGCACACACACATTTCTGTGTGGTTTCTTTTTTCTTGTTCCAACTCTATGTCCGTGTAGCGGTTTAGATATGCTAATTTTGATTTCCCAGCCAACGCACCAAATAAATGTCGTGGTTTTAAAGCAGCAACTTAAAAAAATCACTAGAAAACTTACTTATTTCTTGCTGTGAGATGTAGATTAGAACAAGAGCAAAACAGGCTTAAAACTTAAAAGGAATAAAGAAAGTTTATTAACAAACTACAAGAATAACAAAACCAGAATAAAACCTCCAGAAAACCCCTTTTATCCCCCACTACTCAACCATTCCCTTGTTTACATGACAACATAGAGACAACAAACTTTGGAACTTTAGTGTTTAAAACAGTCCCAATTCTTGCTAGAGTCTTTTCATCAGTCTTTGTAGAGAAACAGAAGTCTTCTGCTAATCTATGGAGTTTTTCATAAGAAAACTATTTCTGTTATAGCTTTCTATCTCTCTGATGCCAGCTGGCCAGACAAATCTGCCATCAGATTTTCTCCTCTCATTTCACATCACTCTGAGGTGTGTATGGGTCAATGAGTCTAGGGATGTCATTTTTAAGGATGAGTTATTCAAAGGTAAAAGTTCTCTTTATCTGTCTCTGTGAGCTTCTCTGGAAACAGAAGTTTTCTCTTTGTCTCTCAAGGCCTCAAATCTTCAACAATTACTTCTCACCCCTCTGTTCCAGCATCTCACTGTATCACAATTACTCCACCTTTTGCTCAAAATCCACACTTTGAACACTCCATTCCTCCCAATATACTCTGTCATGAATTAAAGGAGTTTTTTTTTTCAAGACCCTATTGTCCATCTCCATAGCTTTAACAGAAAAATATTTCAGCTTAATTAAAGCATCTCCTTATTCTCTACTTCTTCTGAAGCTTAATTCTTTTCTTTACTGTCTCTGATATTTTATAAAGTCTCTTTACATGTTGATTGCTCTCTTTTTCTTTCTATGAAAAAAAAAGGATTAATCTGCAAGTCTCATCTAAGTAAAGAAAAGGTTAAAATCTTGCCCAGGCTTTTGTAGATGGTTCTGTGATCTCTGCTGGAGCAGAGGCTGGAGTTGTCTGCAATGGAAGATCCTTCATAGCTGTTCTGGAGAGTGTGGTCGTTGTCTCAGCCTGCCGCAGGTCAAGAGATTTTTTTCTTTCTTTACTCGGCAGTCTCTGGTGAATTCAGTCACAGCAAAAAAAACCTGCAGCCGAGCCAGAGACCGGCCTGGCCCGGCCTGGGCCTGGGTGAAGCCCCACAGGCCCCATCTCCCGTCTGGGAGCTGCGGCAGGCCCAGCCCAGCCCCGGCCCGGCCCGCATGGCCTGGGCAGGGAACGGGAGGCCATCTGGAGCTCTGTTACCTTTCCCAGCCAGGAAAACAAAGAGACAAAGAAATTCCCAGGCTTAGGTCTTAAGGTGGTGTTCACAGGTTGATCTCATTTTTCAATGGTTAAAACTGCTGTCGATTCTTAGAAATGGCCAGTTGCTGGCTAGGAGAAAAACTCCCATCAGCCTCCAGCAGTTTTAACTTCTTTAGGTGTTTCTCTTAGTTTTCTTAAATGCCAATCTATCACAGTCCATTAGAAGATTCACTGCAGGTTTTCTCGTATGAAAATTAAAAATAGAAATATCCTGTTGAGCAAGTTGTTCTGCCATGGGTAGAGATAAACCTGCTTGCCCTCTGTTGTGTAGACCTCAGTCTCTGAGGTCTAATTAGGGGCGAGGTGGGTTTTTTTGCTGTTTTAGTGGGTCCATCATTGGTGTTTCTTTCCTTTGTCATCCATTTGAATAAAGTGTGAGGTTTCCTACAACCTTGGATACAACTACCCCACTGGCACATTTGATGGAATTTTCCTGGGCTGCTGAAAATCTGGAGGGGTGAAGGGGAAGGGCAGATAATCAGTAGTATGGACCCACCCACAGGGTGTATAATTGCTCATTTCTGCAGGAAACCAGCCTCAAATTTTGCAGAGGATTGGACCTGTTTGTGGGAAATTTGTTATTCTGATATTATTAACATGGGCTTTGGTTACCCAGATGTTCTCAAAAGGCAGGGAAGGATAGATAACAGCAGTGCCATGGCCAGAGAAATGGTTAACTCAAAAGGAAAATCTGGGGCATTTTTTGTCAGAGAAAAACAGTGTCTCACTTAGATATATAAAACACACAGCCTTCTCTACCTTGCACCCTTTTCATGGCTGTAAATATTTTCTTCCAGAAAGGAATCCAAATGCTCACTTACTTTAATTTGAGTCAAGATACAGTGGCCACATTTTCTCTGCCTGGAACATCTGCAGAAATGCTACTGAGGGATTTTGGCTTGTTTCAGTGAGAGAATTACAGAAGTCCTCCCATTTTCTCCTCTTTCAAGGTTAGACCAAGAACACATTCAGCAGTCATAAGCTGTTGTGTATTAATAGAAAGATTTTCTCCAACAAATGTCCACTACTCCTAGAAGGAGATTTATGCTATGTAATCCACCATTTCAAAGGCTAAGGTCACCACTGAACATGTCAACCCACCAGGATATCATAACACATAAATTACATAATCAATAGCACATGTTTCCCCCCTTTCTTTACCAATTAATGGATTTTTGAAGTAGAGAGCTTGGCTGATATTTTTCCAACCATGTTGGATGGTGAAACCCTTCAGAAGGAGGATTCAGAAGGAAAAAAGCTGGTGTTTAAGGTGTTCACAAAAATTCTTTTTTCAGCAAATGCACAGGAGCACCAGCTGTACTTCTAGTTCGGCTTCCTGCCTTCAGAAAAATGAATGTATGTACTACCAGAAGATACTAAATTTTAAAATTTCATCTAAAATTTGTAACATTTCCATGCCAAAAGACTTCTCACAAAACCATCTCGTTATCCTCTGCCTCTTCAGTTCTTATTGCAGATTCTGATTAGAACATTCTTCTAATTTTGAATGGGATTAGGATGAGATAATGAGTGATTTATATAAATTGACAGGATATTTCCTGCTCTTTTCATGATGTTTTTCTATAAATGAGGTATTTTTTTTAAGATAATGGGAGTTTTTGCTTACTGAAGTAGAAGTATTTGGGACTGAATTGTAAAAGTCAGTGTCACTTATAAGGATAGTCCCATAATAATACTTATCAGTGTAACTTTGCTTAATTTTTTATTTTTTTTTCAAAAAAACATCCAGAGCAGTGCAAGCAATATTTCATTATATTGATACCTGATAATGTAATGTGAAAACGCAGTTTTAAATATGCATATGGAAAAGATCATTTTCTTGCTGAACTTCTTAACTGTTCCAGGCTTGGTTTGTCACCTCCACTTTCTGCTTAGGATTTTGCAGCTATAAAGTTAGTGTTAAAGAGAAAAATAAAAACCAAAAGATAAACCAAACTCCCCAAAGAAAACTGTCTCTGTGTTTGTGTTAGTGTTTGGGTCTTCCCAAGTCTCAGGCTTAGCAAGTTTCCCAGAACCTAAGGCAGCCAAAGGCATCAGGGGCATACTTCTCTTGGCTAGCCTCTCTCTGGAGAGATCCCTTGGAGGAAGCCCATGCTTTGGTAGGGTTTGCTCTCAGTGGAGATGAGACTCAAGGAACCATTTCTTCTCCAGAGGGACAGTCCCGGTCCTTTTGTTTTCTTGTGGCAATGGTTAACTGCTCTTAATGGAAGATCTGCTGTGCAGTGCTTGACAAATGCAGAGGCTGAGCATGTGAGTGGGCATTGCTTCTCTTCTGGGGAATGACTGGTTGGCAGCAACTCACCTTTTGTGAACCAGAAGCTTTTGGAGAGCCCAGAACTTGAGAAGACAGGCCCCTCATAATTTGTCTATTGCTTCCCTGAATCCCCTTATTCAAATGAGGCATCTTCCTTCTTTCCACCATGAGCCAGGCTCATGGACAAAGCACACAGGTGGTTTGCAAACTCTAAAACTCTCCCCTGAGCCTGCACAGACTAAAGTTTCTGGAAAGCTTATGTGGCTGATTTGGGGAAAATCACACAGGGGTGGCAGAAGGTCTGGTATTGGTGGCACAAATGCCATATTCCTTTTCCAGACTGTGGAGCCATCACAGAGTCCCCCAAACAGCTCTTTTCACACGTATAGGGTCATATAGGGTCAAAATGTAGATTTTTTTCCCTAGCTTTGTGCTGAGAAGCAACTGAAACATTTTGCTGAAGTTTTCCCAAAAACCACTTAGCCTGGGGCAGGCAGCAAGCATGGAAAAAATCTATCCCAAACAGCTGAAATCTGGCAAAGTTGAACACCAACTGAAACACATTCTTCTTATGGAAAAGTGTTGGGTGACGTCTGATATGCAGAGTTCCCTATTCCATCTGCATGAGAGGCACAATCTCTGTGCTCCTCATCTTGGGTCTGTGTGCTCTGAACTGCAAGTTTTAAATTGAAAAATGTACACCCTTCTCTTTATACCTAGAGCTGTATAGCTCCCTGCTGCGCAGGATTCCTGGCTCCAGATCAGTTGCATCACTCCCCTGATGTCATTCTGGCATATACCACCTCCAGCATTCTTCTCTGCCCAGAGGAACAGTATAGTCCACACTGGGTTTTATCTTTTTCCTTTACCTTTTCTTTTTCCCTCCCTTTTTTTTTTTTTTTCTTTCCTGGTTGTTCACTGCCACTGCAGAAAATCAAAGGCAGTCTCACACATTTGTCTCTTTTTCACTTTGTTTTGCTACAGAAGTTAAGAAGAAAAGCTTTTGGAGGACTTTCCCTCAGCACAAGCGAGGAAGCAGCTGCTTACCATGAAAAAAGCCCTTAAGTTTGTGCTTCCTGAGCTAGGAAATTACTGCTCCTGCTGCTGCTGCTGCCACCACTACTGGTGCTCTAGACATTTCTTGTGGCCTGGGAGATGACACTGTGACACATAAGGCTGGAAGACAACACTGGGGTGGGGATGGGAGACCAGGCAAAATCATGTGGCTCGGACTCACTGGAAGTTATTTTTCAAAACCTTTACTGAGACCTTATGGCCAACAGCCCATGCCAAGCCCTGTAAGAAATCTAGCCTGTGTTATATTTTCCTTGAAAGAAGAGTGAAAGGAGTAAATGCTGTGGGGATGTTGATCAGCAAAGCCTGTGAAACTGGTAACATGGATGGGAAAAAGAAATTTTGCCGTTTCTGCAAATTTGAGAGAGCAAAATCACTGCAATCCACTATCAGTGTTGGCACTCAGCTAAAAGCTGTCTGTGTAGAAGACTGGGAAGGTAAGCTGGCAGCAGGAGGTACAGGCCTGCACTTGGCACATGTGGCTTAATGTCACATAATCATAGACTGTGCCGAGTTGGGAGGGACCCATAAGGATCATTGAGCCCAGCTCCAAGTCCTGCACAGACACCCCAACAATCCCACCCTGTGCATCCCTGAGAGCGTTGTCCAAACACTCCTGGAGCTCTGGCAGCCTCGTGGCCATGACCATTGCTGGGAGCCTGTTCAGTGCCCGACACCCTCTGAGGGAAGAACCTTTCCCTGATATCCAGTCTGACCCTCCCCTGACACAGCTCCAGCCATTCCCTCGGGGCCTGTCCCTGGTCCCAGAGAGCAGAGCTCAGTGCCTCAATGCTCCTCTTCCCCTCAGGAGAAGCTGTGACTGCCATGTCTCCCCTCAGTCTCCTCCAGCTGAACAGACCAAGTGTCCCCAGCTGCTCCTCACACGGCTTCCCCTCAAGGCCCTTCAGCATCTTCATGCCCTCCTTTGGGCACTCTCTAATGGCTTTATGTCTTTCTTACATTGTGGCCCCAGCCTAGAGTAGAGCAGGACAATCCCTCCCTAGCTTGGTTGGGCCTGGTGCCTGCAGGACAGGTGTAGTGTTGGGTGGAGATGTTAAGGTGATGCTACCTTCCCAAAAGCACCTCCAGAAAGGAAGGCATCTGGGCAGGCTGCAATCACAGTCACACATACACTCACAAGCATGCCACGGATAGCAGAGGAAGGGTCGTTGTATGGAGTTCCAGTGGGGTTTACTGCAGCCACACACTGAAGGGGTCCAGGAACAAAGACAGGGAACAGTGGAGGGTCCAGGGATATATATGGGCTTGAGGGGGTGGATCTGAGGGTCAGGGCCCAGTAGGAACAGGGTAAAGTGGTGCATATGTGGGGTCAGGGAGAGGGCGAGCCAATGGGATAACAGGGGCAGAGGATTGCAGCAAACTGGGGCCAATGGGAAAACAGGGAAGGGAGAATTTTCTAGGGGAAGGACATAGAAGGTAAAAAGGGGAGGGATGTGGACATGAGTTTCTGACTCTGAGAAAGTTTTCAGTCTGTCAGTGGCTGATCTGTTCCCAAGGGAAAGTTTCTTGAGAACGTTTCTCACTCAAGGACTATTTTTGTAAATAACTTAGAGTTCTCGAAACAATATTGTACAGCTGTGATGAGTGTGTTTTCTCTTGTTCCACCAATGGGACAAGAGAGGTATTGTTCCCTTTACCAATCATGTTAAACCTGTATCATAAGACCCTATAAAGGAGCTGAAAAGTTCTGAAATATATCCTTCAGATGATCCTTTCTCTGCCTGTTGAATTGAATCCATGCTCCTTATTTCAGGTCCAACAGTGAAAGAGGAATGGCCCACAGGCCAACTGGGTACGTATAACTGGGGTACAGTGAACTGGTGGTGCAATGAACTATGGGAAAATATTTCTTCCTTCTATTCTTATATGGGGGAAAATCTCTCTATGCTTTGACTTCATACATTAGAGGCCTCCTTCCACACCATCCTTGCCCTTGGCTCCAGAGACTCCACAGACAGGGATGTCCCTCCTGGTTCCAGGGCACTGCAGCCTCATTTCCAACTGGCCATTGACCAGGACCCCCCGGTCCCTTTCCCTGGCACTGCTTTCCAGCCTCTCATTCCCAGTCTGTCCATGCATTCAGGGCTGCTCCATCCCTCATGCAGAATCTGGCACTGTTGCTTGCTGAACTTTACACAGTCAGTGACTGTCCAGCCCCATCATTTGTAGAGGTCTCTCTGCAGGGCCTCTCTGCCTTCAAGGGCATTGACAGCTCCTCTCAGCTCTGTATCATCTATGAACTTGCTCAGTATCCCTTCCAATCCTGCATCCAAGTAATTTATAAGGATGTTGAGTGTGGGTCTCCAAGTATGTGTGGAACTGTGAAATCTGTGTCAAGGCCCATGTAGGCATTTAAGATGTCTCCATGTGTGTTATTTGAGTGGCCTGTGCTCAGTGGTGCTCTGTGGCCCTGTGTGGAATGAGGAAGGCAGGAATCTGCCATAGCAGTGCGGGACCTACTCTCAGGGCCAAAGACGTGTTGCCTGTAGGTTATTTTTGAGGCCACAGAAGAAGTGTGTTGCTGAACAAGGATTTTAAGGACAGTCTCACCTGCCCTAGGGTGGTGTTCTACCTATAGCCTCTTCTTTGTTCTTTCATATGTGCAAGAATCTGGGCATGTAAGCACAGGTCTCAGACATGCATGGTCTGGTGTGATCTGGTTTAGTAACTCCAATACTGCCACATGTGGAGGCAGGGGAGCAAAGACAACCTTTATCTCACTTTTCTTCTGCTCTGCCCTTGGGACCTGGCTCTCCTCAGCAGGTGCTCCCTGCCTGGCTCTGCAGGGGTAGTAGGTGCCTTTCACCTTCAGGTCTAGTGGGAAAAACACCATTTTCCTCAGAAAATAAGGGAGGGGAGAGTACTAGAGAGAAACTGCCACAAAAGCTTCACTGATGGGCTTGGAACTGCTGTCACTAGAGTAGCACCCAACAGTGAAGACCACCTGGGCAGTGATGGAGATCAGCCAGGTTTGTGGGAGAATTTTGTTTCCTATACTGCTGAAAGACCAGCATTTTGAGTATTGACTTCCTTTCTTGCTTTGGTGGGGGCAAGAGGGTGAAGTGTTATATATGGAAAAGGAACATAATGAGGTTATATTTTCCCTCAGGAGGTCATGGTGACAAGTCCGTGAAGGACATGGAAGTTGAGTGCATGCCAAGAGAATCCAGGAGACCAGGGCTGGAAAAATCTAGCCTGTATTTTTTTTCTGGAGAAAGAGGAGAATACAGGAAGAAAAGACTTTTACACAGGAAGTAACAAATTAGCAAGACCAGAAGATAGTCTGCAGGGAGGGAGGAAGCAGGGGGTGGCTGGTGCCTTTACAAGCTGCTCTGAACAAGGTGTTGAACTTCCTGGGAAGCTGTTTGAGGTTAGCCAGTTTTTGCAGCCATATCTCTGGCTCAGGATTTTGCCCTTCCCCGGTGAGCAGTTCACGCTCTCACTCATCATCCGGCCACTTTACATTGCTGGTTAATTGGGTTAATTCCAGGTTGGAATTATTGGTTAATCGGGCTAATTCCAGGGTGGAAGTGGGAAGTGGGAAGCTGGAGCCCTTTCTTTCTTCTCGGGGCTGGGATCCTGGAGCCGTGGCTCAGGCTGAGTCCCTACAACCCTGGATGGAAAAGTAGTCGGCGACAAGTGAGGAAGCGGTGGGTTGAGCAAAACCCTTGCGCTGTAGAAATCTTTCTTCCAGAAAAATGGGAAGGGGGTGGGGCCAACCTTGCTGCAGTAGCAGCGTGTTTTCATTGTGATGCAAATCTCTTCATGTAATTTGGGTCACATTCAGGTTCACCCACTTTTTGTGGCTGGAACTGAAACTAACACGTCTTCACTTTTGCTCACAGCTCTCAGTGCTCTCCTCTCTCATGATCCCACGGCTTGTTTTGCGACAAGGCTCCTGTATCCCTGGAGAGGTGCTGTTCCATGGAGCACATGGGGACCTCAGGGAGCCGGGATGTCACCACGCCTCTCTCCCCCCCTCGCAGGTGGCTCTTCGGTGGGATGTACCAGGCACACATGGGCGTGCTCTGATGCGGGGAGGTTTCGGAGAGCGGGTTCGTTCAGACAGAGTTGGTCACACAAGCCCTGCAGAGCCGACACCTCGAGCAGCGCCTGCAAACACAGAGAGCAGCCCCGCAGCACCCGATTGCCATCACCCAGACACTGCCCTGCACCCCAGTCCGGGCGGCTCTGAAAACACTGCCTTTACTTCCGGGAAACCCGATGTACAGATTTAAACAGGAAATTTACAACCTTCTTGCACAAAACTTGACTTCTCCTCACCCCCTACTTGGATCGAGCCTGTAAATGTTTAAGTCACCTCACTGTTATCCTGTGTGGGGTCTTAGTTCCTCACCTCCCCGTTTATGTTGACCTTCTCTTGCTGCACAGTCGGCAATTTAAATTCTGGGGCACAGGGCAAAGGCTGGGCTTGGTCACCTCTTCCCTGCCCCCCTTGGAAGGGCAGACTTTTACGGCTGTCCTTTGTGGGTTAGTGGGGCTCCCTCCTAGTTCTAGACCCTGGGCAGTCACCTCAGTTGCTTTCTCCTAAACCTAATTCTGTTCTGCTTTGTCCAGAATATAATGCTCCCTGGAATTCATTGTAAGTGCAGAGCAGGGTCAGGGGAGGCTTTAGGGACAGCTTGGGTGCTGTTAGGACTCGAGCTGTGCTAAAGCCACTTTAGGCCCATTTTATACAATTGGCTGTTAAGCCATAGTGGTTTCCTGAGCTGGCTGTTGGAAAATCACCTCCAGCAAGCTTGGCTC
Source organism: Parus major (assembly GCF_001522545.3). Taxonomy (NCBI): domain Eukaryota; kingdom Metazoa; phylum Chordata; class Aves; order Passeriformes; family Paridae; genus Parus; species Parus major. The sequence continues at coordinate 70,957,851 of NC_031773.1, read as the reverse complement.
CCTGCAGCTGCTGCTGCTGTCTCTCCTGGTACCCAGGCTCACAGGGCTCTGTGCATGACTCCTCCTCCCACCCATGCCAGCTCACACCTAAAAATCTCTGGTGCCCATCAGTGGAAGGTCTAGTCCTTGGTACTTCTCCATCCTGATCCCATTCCTTGTGCTTTCTGTCCCTGGCTCTGACCCATCTGACAAGAACCAACACCCATCAAGCCATTTTACTACACTGAATGGGGACTGAGCACGGTGGAATGGGCACAGATCTCAAAGTCATGTGTTTCAAAATCATCTGATCTGATGAAGGATCTGATAGTACTTTAGTCTCATGCTCCTGTAAGGCAATCTAGTCTCCTTGCACTTCACTGCAGCTGCTTCTAGTGAGAAGTATGGCAGCTGCTCCACACAGCGTAAGAGAACACTTTGGCAAAATGTTTGTGCTTGGCTGCATCTGCAGAGGAAAATTAGGGAGAGGGAATGTAGTTGTTGGAGTTTAGCCAGGATATTGGGATAAAACACCTGCACTTTTACCGTGACATGATAATTTGCAGTAAAGGAAAGCATACTCAGTCAGTGTTAGGTCACTCTTCTGGGTGCATAGTGTCATAAGGAATGTTCTTCCCTCTCCATCCATGGGCAATAGAGTTTTAATTCTTCATACATGACAATTGCATGAGCCAACCGTTTCCCTTAACATAACTCACAGAAAGAGGTAGTGGTCCTTTCTAATTTTGTAGGGGCCATGGGGTTGGTGTGGTCTTCTGAAATAACTCTGGTTTCCTGGGCTTTGGTTTCATGTATAATTAGAGAAATAAAGGCAAACCCAGAATCTTGGATCTGGTCAGCCTGAAACAGGAGAAATGGAGGAATAAGAGTTTCTTCATTAAGACTGTGTCTCTTCAACCCTACCCCAGCTGACACCCTAAGAGCTGAGGGGCTGAGTCTGGGTTTTGACGTGGTAGTACTCAAGATGCTGAAGTTCTAGTGGATTTGTTGTGGGGCAAACTGGTGCTCTGGTCAACCTGAAACTGAAGTTATGAGAACAGCTTGTTTGGTTTTTCTGTTGATTTGTATTATTCCTAACCTGTGTGCAGTCCCAAATCCATCTGAGGGGAGAATTTTGCTTTGGTGACCATCTTTGATCCTTCACAGTTATTTTAAGATCCCTTAGACATGAAGATTATAAGATCATCACAGAGGGAAAAAAAAATAAAATTGTGTTGTGTTTTGGCAGTGGCTAACCTGAGGGGGTGGTGAAATCTGTAACCTAGCTCATGCATATGACTCATATCAAAGTACAAATGATAAATGAATGTAGCTGATATTGATCCCAAATTTGACAACACTTTGATCAGCATCAGGATTAGCTGTGCCTGACAGCATTAATTCTTGGAGCTGTACTCCTTCTCAAGGTGAATGATAGCATCAAATGATCTCTTGCTAAGTAAACAAACAAACAAAAGCCAAAACCCAAAAAAACCAAAACTAAAAACAAAAAAAAAGGAAGAAAAACTCCTCCAGGCTAAGAAAACAATCTGCATGTTTGGAATGAACCATGAAACTGCTGCAAGAAGGAGCCTCCTCTGATGGAGGAGGAAGTGCTGTGATGCTCAGAGAGCATGAGGAGCCTACAGATAGTGGCACTGGCTCTTGGAAACAGCTCTACTAGTTTTTTTCCCTAACAAATTCAGGATAGTATTTCCAAAGAGGAGTGTTGTGGCTGTAAAAAATGGGGGCTGCCTCAAACAGTCTCCAAACACAGCGATCCCCAAGAGAAATTGTGCTGTTTTCTCCCAACTATTAGTAAGATAACTATTAACCCCAGGAAGGTTAAGAGGAAGTTCTTATGATGAAATGTTTATAAACAGGAAAACCCCGTGAAGTGTCTTCCTAGTACCTAAAGAAAAGCCTTATTCTGCTGGGGGGAGGTGAAAGGCATTCCTTAAGCCAGGGAATGAATTTTCCATTCTTCCAGCTCTTGAGACCTTCAAGGGTGCATCAGGCAACCCCTCAGCCAAAGAGTTGGGCTGCAGGAACCCTGTCATGTGTGGACAAATGGTCCCGCTGCTCCATGCTGTCAGCTCACAACTGTTTGATTTTATCTTTGCTCCCTCTTGGGGGAACCGTGTGTGGTGCCCAGAACATCCCAGACAGGCAAGAAGGCAATTGTGGTTCTTTCACCCTTGCCTTGAAATGTTGAGCAATAGCAGCTTGGACCTTCAGCATTTCTTGGAAGCTGCTTTCAGTTTCCAGGACTGCTGGTTCTGGCTGATCTGCCACATATCTCCAAGGCACACATCTCCTGTGCTGTGTGTAAATCTGCAGCAACACATCCTAGATTCCTGTAAGCTCAGACATCCCCCTGCCCCCATTCAATTGATAGAAACCCCGAGTTCCTTTTTTTGCTTCCTTTGTTGACCACAACTCACGTCAGCAGTGAAGTCCCTCCTGCCATGCTGCCTGCCAGCGTGTGTGCATATGGTCTGCAGAACATGAATGCACCAAACCACTTCACAGTATTGTTGTTTTCTTTTGCCTGTTTTTTTCATTCTCTTGGTGGAAACTATTAAGGACCGAAAGCCTTTGCTAATAAAATTCACACAGCTGCTGTCGCTGCAGATGAAATCCTGACACCACAATAGGGTGGTTAAATAGGGATTTTGGGCCATGGCTGCCCCCCTTGCAGAGTGCACTGAAAGAGGACAATGCAGAGCGTGGAAAGCCCTAGCAAAGACAGGTCACTGTGTGTCTGGCCACCAGACTTGTGAGGCTGCTCTCTGCAATCCATGCAGGTTTGCTATTTCCCCCCTCACCCCTGCCCTTTCCCCAGGCACAGCTTGGTTTGATGGTCAGATGCCAATTCTGTCCTGAAGGTACAGGATGGGTTCACCCGAGGCTCACATTTGGCCTGTCAACAGCTGGCCATTTGTTTTCTCAGCTTCCAGTTGTCTGATAATGAAATATTGTAATGAGAGTGCTGACACTACAGTGTGGTTCTGCTAAAGGCCAAAGGTAGGGGGCAAAACGATCTCTGTTATTGCTTTTCCCCTTCTCCAAAACAGAGTTGAAGGTGCTGTTTAAAGGACACCAGCTAAATTAATTCACAGTTCTGAGAGAGGCTCCATTTCAGGAGGCCTGCTACAGAAATTACATTTTATGTTGAATCCAGCCATGCCAGGTTGGGTGGCCTTTGTAGGGTGGCAGACACCTCACATTGGGCAGGAGTGTTTAAAGGGCAGAAGAATGTTCAATTTCCGTTGAGGTCTCTGTTTCTGAATTTCCCTCTCTTTTTTAGTACAAGCCAACACTTATCTATAGATTTGTGGAGGATAAGACACATCTGAACCAGTACTTTTTGGTGCAAATATAGCCTAAATAGGCACAACAGAAAATTGCTTTTATTCTGTGAGACTGCTCAAGCCATCGACACACAGACAAAAGATTTCCAAGCCAGGGGCTTTCAGTTGTTGTGTGTGATAATTTGTGCCAAATGCAGTAGGGGCTGCTGGAGTTGGTTGCTTGTAGTAAAAGAGTTGGGAGCGAAGGAAGGTCTTGATGGGAAAGAGAGCACAAACAGAACTTCTACAGAGCCTTCCTGAACTTTGCTTCACTATACCTGTTGCCCCAAGTGTGAGACATATGGCTGAGCCATGAGGAGGGCTGGATCCATCACTTAGGGGGAAGGAAGAGTCTTTTAAACAGTCCTGTCTGTGTTGTTAAAAAATAAATAACTCTAGGAAAAAAACAAATCCCCTCCTCCTCAGTAGTGTTTCCCTATTACTTCAAAATCCTGTCCCTGAGCATTTTGCTGTGTTTGTTAGAAACCACATGTTTATGAAGACACTCCGGTGAGAGTTAAGGCTTCTGCTCCTGTAGCCCAGGAATGGGATGTGCCAGCTGGGGTCTGTTAGGGGCTTGATCCTGCAGCTCTTGTTCACACAAAGGTCTTAGTCTTGCACCTGTGTGGGGCTGCAGTGCAAATCCTCATCTCATTCAAGCATGATGTGAACAGGGCTTTGTTCAGTGTTCAGCTTTTCACTGGGTTTAGGGGTGAAGGGGTAAAGGGAAAAGAGGACTAAGGGCAAAGAACTATTCATTGACTTCAGGAGGAATAGGCTTTCTGGCTTGACTGGAGACTACTTGTGAAGTTCACTGCATGAATGTGAGCTGGTCCTGTCAGTTCTTGTTGCCACCTTCTATCTGTAGTAAAAAACTTTACCATGAGAGCAGCTGTTAGTTGCTTGATTATAAAAAAGTTATATATGTTGGCCTGATTCAGGGTTAATGTCTATTCAAAATTACAGTTCTTCAAAGCTGTTGCCTTCAGTCTTTGTCCATTGATGCTTTTTCCCTGGAGAAATGGTCCATGTTTTCTTGTGTTGGTCTCTCTCCTCCACCATCCTGCTCCAGCCTAGATGCAGGAGTCTTTCCTCCAGCCCCAGCTATATCCAGAGCAGGTTATAGCCCATCCTGCTCATGCCCAAACCCTGACAACCCCAGACATTTTGATTCCCAGGGGCCAGGTTCTGTTTTCCTGAGAGTGAACGGCCACTCAAAACATCTGAGGTTTTGAGCCACCTTTCTAGGCCTCATTCTCCTGTTGAAGAAATGAAGAGAAGTTTATTGCTATTTCTTTTGAGCCTTTTAGACACAAGCTTCAGGCTGCTGACAAAGTGCTGTTTGGCTTTGTACTAATCTGGCAGAGAGGGAATCCCATATCTCTTACTTACAGCTGCACTCCTAATTAGTTAACAGCAAAAATACATAATAAAATACAGCTTGTACTCAGATGAGTCCTGGCCAAAGCCAAGCTGAGATACAGTAAGGTAAAAAAACCCTCAAGACTCTGAGCCACACTTAAGGTAAATCCCACAGAATACAGAAAATTACTTCAACCCTGGGAAAAGCAGAATTTTTAAGGTGTTCTCCATGCAGAAAACAGTGAAAGTAACAAATCAGAGCCAAGACTAGACTAATACTCATAAGGTGCACATAATGAAGCCTCTGGATATTGAACAGGCTGGAGCTTGAATCTTTCCCACTGTGGCAACTCCTGCATAAAATATATATAAAATATATAGTTGTGATGATTAAGTCAGAGGATGTTTGTTTTTTAAAATACTACTTTCAGTTGAGATGTACAACTTTTCCCATGTTTAAAAATAAGTGTATGTGGTATACCACCTTTGGTTTTTCTGTTCTTCTATCTTTTCTGCTGGGTGTTTGCTAGGAGGGCATAGAGAATGCAGAATGACCCCGATGCCTGTGCATTTTAACCTCACACTTGTGTTTTGTTCAGAAACTGACAGTAGGTGTTTGCTGGTAACATCCCAGACTTGCCCGATGGCTAGAGATGTGCAATACCCACAGCCCAGGGCTGGGAGGATTCCTACCTGTTTCTACTAAATCAACTTTCTCTCATCTTGCTTGCTGTGACTTGGCTTTCAGGACATGTCAGACCTTGTTTTTGCCAACACGAAGTGTCCTCTCATGCTTTATCCCAGAGCCTCCCTGGGAGGGTGTTCATGGAGGCTGTCAGGGAGTCCTCTTTCTGCTTCCAGGGACTTTGGCCTGTCTCTCCCTGGTGGATATGGTGACACCTGTGCTTTTGGGGGCTCAGGCCTGGCTTTTTTCAGCCCCAGAAATCAAGGCAGTTTTGCATCAGCCTTAGCCAGTTTCCAGAATGGAAACTGGATGCCAGTTGTCTCAGTCCTAGATGAGTGCCCAATGTACTTGACTGCTGTTGGCACTGGTTTTCTTCTCCTCTCACCTTCTCCTCTTTCTCCATCCCTATGAGCTTTGTGGATGCAGTGAGGACTGTAACTCAGGGCTGTGAATCCCATCAGTAAGCAAACATTTGCTGCCCTGCTTTGTGAATCTGGCCTGCCTAGCTGAGTCTGGCTCATCAACCTAAGAATAAAGACCTTATTTCTTCCTGAGGCTCTGCAGAATATTGTCTAAGGGTCCTTGGGATGTGGTTATATGATGCAGTCTCTTTTTTATTTCAATGAAAAAAAATATATTTTGTTTTATTCAAGCATTTTCCAAAGCACAAGCAAAGCAACTGTTTTAATTTCTTATTAGTTCTCTGGTGTGCATGAGCGAGTAATGCTGAAAGAGGAGCTCAGGGCCAGTGCTTTGTCAGGTACTTGCCCTCAACATGAGTATTGCTTCTAGGTGCTCCTCATTGCTCTTAACAAGGCATATCTCCCCTTGCTGGTGAGCCAGTAAAAATATTTAAAAATCATTTTCTGGCTATATTTTTCCTGTACTTGTTAAATGGAGGGATTACCTTTTCATTAAAAGTGACTTTCTATGTGTCATGAGGGATATCTTTTCCAGTGCAGAAGGCAGCAGGGGTACCAGACCAGAATGAGACCACACACTTGAGTCTGCCTTCTTCTGACCTCAACCTGCTTCGTCAGATGAATAAACATCAGCCTCAGGGGGACTCCAGTGCACCAGCTTCCCCATTTTTAAGTTTTGAGTAAAAAAAAAGAAAAGGTTTCTCCCTGAGACATCTGATGAAATTGTCTGTGTCAAGATGATCAGAAATACTCATCAGGATGCTTCCTCTGTCCCATTTTGAGGCTTAGCAGCTGCTGTGATTAGGGCAGAGCTTTTGCCCCTGATCTGGAGAAGTACATCTATGAACACTGCCACAGACAAGGCAAAGGAGCATGTAATTCCCTTCCTTCCATGTGAGGCCCAAGGGAGCAGGTGTGCTGGGAGCATGAGGAGGTCTGTGACAGGGAAAAAAAACCCCACAAACAATCATAGAGGAAAAATACATAGAAAAATTAGAAAGTGAACAGGAGATTAGTTAAATAACCAGACAATTAGAAAAACAGAAAATTCTGAAGCAATTGGTGAACTTTTATCTCCTTCTTTACGACAGTGATGTTGGTAACTCTCCTTTTCCTCTCCACAGCAGTGTGGCTCTTCTCTGAGAGCTTAAATGTCAGGTGTTGCATTTGGGACCAAAATTTAGTCATCAACAAGAAAGTCCAGAAATTACCTCTGTAGACTATAAGATTTCAGAAGAAACAGAGAAAAGAAGATCACCAGCCAGGGGAATCAGGCTTGGCTGGGCTGGGCCATCCATCTCCCTGTCCAGGGCTGCCTCCAGAAAGATGGATGAAAGAGGTGCAGATCTGATGTACCCATCCCATGGAGTGACCACTCATCCTAACAGGGCTTCTCCTTGCAATGCTTGATTTCCCCCACTGGAGAAGCAGCAGAAGCTGAGCAAAGACAATTCTGCCTTTTGTTAGCCTGGGACAGGGCTCGGCCCTGAAACTCTTGTCCTGTGAGCTGGTGGTGACGTGGTGTTGGTTAAAAAGGGGAGGCTTTCAGGAAGGTGTTAAAAAAATTAATAAAAAATTAAGAGAACTGCAACAAACCCTGGTGGGAAAGGCTGCAGGAAGCAGCAGGAGCTTCCCATAGGGAAACTCACTTTGGCCTTTTTAAAGCATGTGAGCATCTTTACTCTGCACAGCCTCTTGATTGACCACAGGACATCCCCTATCCTGCAGTGCAGTGGGTCTGTCCTTCTCAAGGCCCTCCCCAACCTCTCCCTGCCCTCCTGCATGGCAACACTGATGGCACAGAGAGTCTTTTACATGGTTTTGGCCATTCTACTTTCTGCAGTTTTCTCTTGAGCCTCTCCTTTTGAGGACTGCTACCAGCATCACCACTCTCTTTGCAGGAGGGTCTGTAGCCACAACCAGGAGTGCCTGCAAGCCAACAGCTCGTTGTCCCTCTCCACTGCCCTGGGATTTGGAGGCAGAGCTGGGATATCACCCATCCAGAGGCTTTGCACAGGTCCACAGTGCTGGCATAATCTCCATCAGCCAGAGTGCTGTCTTCCAATCCTTTTCCACATCAGATAATGTCCTGAGGCTTGGAAATCTGAGTCCAAGCCATTGGTTATTGCAAACTGTTCCTGCTACAGCTGCTTCCCATCTCTGCTTCCCTCCCCTTCCCCAGTCTTTTATTTCTCCTTCCTGGCATGGGCTTAGGTGGGCATGCATGACTTACGAGTTTTAATTTCCTGTGGGAAACATTTCTCATGGCCTGCAGGTAGGTGATTTTTTTCCACCCTCCCCTGCCTCCCCCATAAAGCTTTTCCTTAGCTTTAAAGGTTTTCTATGTCCCTAAACTGCCCCTTTTAAGATCCCAAGCCCCTTCGGATCTCATTTACTCACGGATGTTACTTGACTGGTTTCAGTGGTGTTAGTGCTCATTCACACCCTGGATAAATGGGGGAAAAACCTTTTCCTTGGTAAGTGTGAAACAGCCTGTCCATGTTCATATTTGTATCTGGGAAACTTTCAGTGTCAGTGCCTCCTTGTGCAAAGCATTTAATGGTCTGTCAGGTATGGGAGACTCTAGATGGGGGGAGGAAGGTGAAATGAAAATTTCTAAATTCCATGCTTATCAAAGGGGCAAGGGATAGACACATGGGTGTGGGTGTGCACTCTGCATGTTTGTGTATCCCAGTGACTAAAGGGGCATATGGATATCCATACACACATGGTGACACATCTAGAAATGCAGAGACGTAGCCTGAGCTTTGAAATGCATCTCTTCCCACCCAAATTTTTCCATCTGAGATCCCAAAAGATACTCCTTTTTCATTTTACTCCCACCAACAGATTCCCTTGGCCTTTTTTATGTAGGGCCTCACTTCAAAAAATCATCATTTCCCAGGACTCTTGTGGCCCACAGAGCATTTAACCATCACTTTCATCATGGCTTACATGTGTCCTGCTGCTTCTGGGGTCCTTCCCAGCAGCCAGAGAGCCAAGTGTGAGGGTTCTCTGGGGTCTTGGTCTGCCCACTAGAGCCTGAGACAGCCCCATCTGCACTGACTGATTCCGTGAGCTCACCTTAAAATTGTAGGGAAAAGCTGGGGGTAGATCTGTGCCACAGCCTGCTCTACCTGGGAGTGGCAGAGAGGAAATCACAACCCAGGAAGGAGCTATGGCAACCTGTGGGTTTGGGAGAGTCCAGTGGGGCAGCTGCTGAGGTGGGAAGAGCAACCTGAACTGATGTTTACTCCTTTTTTTTTTTTAAGGGCAGCCCTCATAGTGACATCCCATACATTTAGCTGGTCTGTTTTAAGAACAATTTAGAAATACCTAACCTAGACTGAGTAAAACGTTCTGTGCTTGGAGAAGCACAGAATTCAGTGCTTTGCATTGGGAAGAAATTCAGAGGTTCTGCTGAAAACTGAAGCTTTTTTCTCTCCAGCCCTTTGCTCATTTATTACCTGCCTCTGGCTTGGGCGCCTGCATAGCCCCATGTAGCATTGCACAGATGCTCTCCTTGCTCAGCAGCCCCATAAAATCCTGATTTTCAAATGAGCTGAGTGTCTGAGCAGGTTCCACTGGCTTCGCCTTATTTTCACAGGGCTCCTGCACCAACCTACAAGTCAGACCCACCAACATCAAAGGCTCTGTGCAGATTCACAGCAGATAAAAGCCTGGCCCAGCCCTCGTGGGATACACCCATTCCCTGCCCACATAATGCTGCTTTCCCACCTGGCTGTGGGGTGGGAGGAAGGGTGGGACCATGGTTCGTCAGGGCAGCCTCTGCCCCCATTGCTTCTCCGGAGGCAGCCACAGCCCCAAATGCTGCCTTTGCCCCCGGTCTGACAGTGCCCTCCCTGGCAATAAATGTCATATGCTGCAGATGGGCACAGTAAGGTCTTTTCCTGCATCCACACAGTGCACTTTTTCAGGGACTATTTGGACAGTAACACTTTGCCTACAGATTTGTGGGAATCCAGTGTGAAGTGTCTGAAATCTTCTTCATTTATGCCCATTTTTTAACCTGGGGGTTAAAATTCCCAGTCCTTATCTGCCTTTCACCCTCCCCACCTTCCAGGGTAAGGCAACTTGTTCTGGACTTCAGGTGACTAGGGCAAAACAGAGCTTTGCTCTCCTTTCCTGGGCACAGGGCTTGCCTGGATGTAAACTCCTGATTTTATTAAAGTGAATTGGTTTCAAGATCCTGGATTGCACTGGATTTCCTGTGAAATTAAATCCTGAAACAAGGCTGCACCTTTTCAAAAAAAGGCCCTGCTGTCAGCAAAATGCAGCTTGGAATAGTGGGGCAGCATCCCTGTGTGGTGTAACAGGCTGCCTACAGGCTGGAAAGGGATGAGTTTGCACAGCTTAGCTTATATAAGTTGAACAGCAAGTGCCAGCAAACTGCAGCCATACGAGAGAGCTCAAAAGGTTTGAAGTGTTGCAGAACAAAGCTACTTTTATGATTTATACACTTGCCAGACAACCATCAAATTCTTTACTGAAACTGGAGCTTCCCTGGTAGTACCACAAGGGCTGGCCAGTCTGTGAGGAATTCTTGGCATCAGAGCAGCTGTCCCAGAGTGGTACAAAGGGCTTTGCCAGTGTGAGATGGAGCTATCAATAGGATGTCTATCAGGGCAGGCAACAAATGGGCCACTGATCTTGGCTTCCTCTGCCTCTCCAGCTCCAGAGAGTGTGATAGACAGTGGTAACAACCCCCAGACAACTGTCACAACATTTCTGTGCAAGGTGTGGTAGCCCCTGAGCAGCCCCTGTGTCTCATGAGGAGCTCTGGACAGAGCTGAAGGGCTGGAGCACAGGGAGAATCCTGTGGGGTGTGATGCCCTTGTGCAGACAGGCTTTAGTCTGCTCCTAGGGCCCAGTGTGCTCAGGAGTGGGCAGGAGCTGTCCCTGTGGGGCAGGACAATCTTGGGCCTTCCTGTGGACTGTCCCCTTGGGAGTGTCCAAGGAAATAAATGGTCTGGAAGTCAGGTTATACAGGATTTTATTTGTGAGGAGACTCATGCCAGGCTCCCAGCTTTGCAGTGCTTCTGAGCTCCTGCATTCCTAGTGAGGGGGACCTCAGCCATGACCTTTCTGAAGGAGTGTTGTCTCCTCTGTAAAATGGAGGTGATAGCAATTACTTTATAGCCAGATGAAGACTTGTATAGGGAGAACAAGAAGGGTGAGGACTCCTGAAATTTTGTGAGTTGAGTGAACTTTGGTGACTGTACCCACCTGTGTGTGTGGCTTCATGAGAGGGGCTTGTGCATCAGTGCCTCCCTGAAGAGGGGTAAGAAACATTGGTTAGAACCTTCAGCCCAAGGTCTCTTTGCTATTGTTAAGCTTGTATGTATTGAGATGTTATTTATTTAGAGAACAGCTCTTATTGCTGCTGTTTTGCCAGAAAACATCCTCTGGTTTCCTCTGGCCTCTGCCCCTGCAGCATTAGAGATTATTTTCCACATTTGTTTGCTCTCATTAACACTTCCAGCAGAAGTCTGTGTGCACTAAGCAGACTTCTAAGGAGACACTAAGGAGACAGGGCACAAAACCAATGGCAGACAGGCAGAAGGATGTGGCATGTGAAAGCCCTGCAGGAATGTCTTTGAATACCACTGTAGGAAAGGGTTTGGAGGTTTTGCAGTGGTTGTAATGCTATGCAGCCATGGTGGGGCTGTCCTATTAGAACTGTGCCCCATTAGACTGCTTGGATGAATGGACTTCACCTCAAGAGCTGTGTCTGCTCAAAAGATTTTACAGGGCTGACAGTATCCAGGGATTTCCTGTACCCAACAAACTGTCACTGGAGAGCACCAGAAAAGTGCACAAAATAAATAGCTGATTTTACTTTGGGCATGGATCGTGGTAAGCCTGGCCAGTTCCTTCCTCTGGCTTCTCCTTATGAAGTCATCTGGGCATGTCATCCGGGATTTCTATACCAGCTGGAATGACTAATTTTGCAGGAGTGTAATGATGGTGGTGCTCTGTAGTGAATAGGGGCAGGGAGAAACCCATGCCAGAACAGAAACATGTCAGGTTATTCTGGGACCAGGTGGACTGGGGGACTGGTCCCATTTAAATAACAGGTTTTGGCTCAGGTTCCCAGTGCATCTATTTGTTTTAGGGTGAGGCAAAGAGGGAGGCCAGTTAACACATGGTGAAAGAACTGGTCCTTCCTGTTGGGAGCTGTTGCTTTTTCCGTGCTTACCCTGTTTATTTGCAGGCAGCTGACTTGTCTTCTTCTTGGCTTTCTCTTCACCCAACTAATGCAGACTGGCCATCTTCCACTTAAACAGAACCCAGCAGTATTTTGATGCCAGGGAAAATACCAAAATGTTTCTCTGAAAGCCACAGAGAGTTCAGTTATTTCCTGGAGATGATATGAAGCCTATTGAATTGCAAGTGATGGTTATCATCTCTCACTTGTGGAAGGGCTGAGAGTGAGTGTGATAGAAATCATTGTGCAGGCAGCTTTTGCCTATGAAAGTCACACGGCTCAGTTGGTAAAATTAGGTTAAGCATGGAGTGCAGGAAGAGAAAAGGGGGTCTGAAATACTTGGCACGTTCTTATTGTTATCTCTTCTGGTCTGCACTGGGTCTGGGCTCCAGGGATTGATGACTGTAAAATGGGAGCATGCTCAGTTCTGATAGCAGGAGAAGCAGGGATATTTCCAGAAGTCCTCTCCACTGCTCCTCCTGGAAACCAGCAGACCCCAGTAGGACAGAATTGCAGGGGTGAGAGGGAGCTCATTAGCTGTATGAATGTTTTATTGGGTGGAGAAGAAATGCTGCTCTGGGAGAGCAAGAGAGGAGACCACTAAGAAGTCATTTTTAGGCCACTCTTTTATAGCTCACTTGCCTATTTTCTGTAAGAACTGTCATTTTCTGAAGATGAAAAACAGATGTGTCATAAGAACATCAGGGAGCTGGTTTATGTAGTTCTGCCTGGTAGTAAACAGGAGGCATGTGGGAGCGTGTGTGAATAATGCCTGTTGTACAGGACTGTCTTTGTGTGGGATTTCAAAATAGTTCAGAGACTTAATTGTGGTAAAAACAATAATAATATTCAGTGTATGGTGTGAGGGAGCTGGGAGAAAGTGCAATCTGCTCTTTAAGACAGCCTCCCTAGTGTTGCAGTGTGTTTCTTGTTAGTGGTATGTTCTATTATTACCTAAGTTGATGGTTTGGTCCAAATGAGACCCTCTCACCCCATGTTGTCAATCTACCCTGAGTCTCCTGTCAATCTTGTCTTAGGTCCACAGCATGCTTGGAATTCCACTTCGGGAATCCCCTAAACTTCAATGCTTGATTAGTCCATGTGACCCAACTTTCCCCCCCTACCTCCCTCATTGGATGATGATTTTGTGAACCCTGTCTTTTACCCTCCCCAGGATATCTCTGATTAGCTGATGCTTTCTACCCTCCTTTTGAACTGCCTCCCTATTTCAGCTGTTGCACGCTAGCATTTTCTGTCTTTTGCCCCCAAGATTCCCCAGAGCAATAAATCCTCTATTACCCCATGCAAAAGACCTCCCTCTCATCCTTGTCTCCTCAGAGTGCAGACTGACAGCCAAAAAGCCGTAGAGCAAGTGCTCTAGTTGCACCTCAGGTCATCCTGCTCCTGGGATGTGAACCACTCCTGGAGTGGGTCGAAGTGATAGAGCCAGATAAGCTCTGGTGAGATGTGATACCCTAGCAAAGGCTATTGCAGTTATTTCACCAGTTAAAGCACCTGCATTTTGGCTATTCAGTGACAAGAAACTCAGGTTTTATATATGGGCTTTGTAGACTCAGCCAGAAAAAGGCATTTGTTAGGTAGCCCAGTAACGGATTCTGGTACAAAGAGATTGTAGCTTCTTGTACAAAGAAGCTCAGATAAGCAACAGCTGATTCCAAAAGCATTGCCTGAGATATAGCACTTAATCCTATTATGGCAGGCACTGGCCTCTCCAGGTCTCTTTCAGTTTGCTGCTGTTGTGTATTTTAAAGAGGCAGGATTTTCTGTTTGCTGCATGGGAAACCATTCTTTTTAACAAAAGGGAAGGAAAACAATCTCACATGGTGTGTTTGTGTGTAGGTACTTCTAAGTTGTAAGGATTCTTGCGGTCACAGCAGGGTTAAGGAGAAAGAGGAAGGTTCCTTTGTGTGCCAATAGGTGGGGATTGGAGCTCAGTTTTCAAATTCAGAGTTTCTAAGGAGAGAAAGCCTGATAAAGAGTCCAGTATGGTGGGAGAGTCCATGAACTATAGCCACTGGCTTGGCTTGGCCTCATGGAGTTGTTCCTGCAGAGGAATGTGTGCAGGGATAGAAGACATGGCTTGCCTCTGCTCCCAGTGTGACACTGAGGGCCAAGCAACTACCCAGAGCACTGTCCTGGCCAGAGGGGATGAGGCACTGATGCCAAAAGAGCTACTTACCACTTTTCTTCTATCCCTCTTAGCACGGCCCCAGTGCTGCAGGGGAGCCCTCAGCTTTGCTGCTCTGAGTTCGGCAGCATCAGGTAATCCTGGGGATCCAGGAGCATGCCCAGGCTCTCTGCTCCCACAGCTGACTCTGCTGGCCACCTGCTTCTCTGTCTTGAAGGTTTACAACTTAAGATCCTGAACTGCAGCTCTAAGCACAAGTTGTTCTCTCCAGTCAGATCCAGTCCTGTGGGTGTTTTGGTTTGAGAGCCCCAGGAGAGTCTGGAGCTGCAGTGTGGATTGCTTGTGACAGTTTAGGCTTGGGATGTAGCTTCTTTGAGCATTTTTTTTCTCACCAAACAAATTGGGACATTTCTTAATTGTGGAGATGTCCATTCGTTGTTTATTTTCTGGCTTCAAGGCTTAATACAGCAAACACTGAAAATGTATCAGCTGGTTCTCCTGCTGCCTACCTCCCCACCCTCACTTCCTCCAGCTGTTTGCTTTGAGTTATTTGCTTAGGATTTGTTTTCCCTCTGATTTTACAAGTTTGCCTTGCACAGCAAAAAAACTGCTGTTTTGTTCTCTCTGGTATTTGGCAGGAAAACAAAAAGAGCACAAAGAAGAAAAGGATAATAACTGTTTTTTTCCTGATGATTTAGCACACAAGAGTTCTTTTTAGTGCTACTGTTGCTGCTGTATTAAAGCACCTTCTTTTTTAGGCATGCCAAGAGCTACCGAGGAGAGAAGCAAACAGGGTATCTCTTAACTGTGCTTTGCTGGGCTGGCAGTGGGCTCTGAGCTGAGACCTGCCCATCCGCCTGGTGCTCACTTTCAAGGCTCCCATGTTACATCAAAGTCACATGTTACTTTGATCCAGGTGATGGAATTGGACAGAGAAGCTTTTGTGCAGGGATCACAAGCAGCAAAGCTCATCTCTGTGCTGTTCTACTCCAGTGGAAGTTGAAACAGGTGTGCTGAAGCCGTTGTGATCATTAGTTTTTTTTTTCCTTTTATTTTCTTTTTTTTAGTTCATGTTCCCATGCATTATTTAGCTTCATGACACTCCTTATTTCAGGTTGGGGTAACCTTCATCTCCTCAGGACATGCAAAATAGTTGGTAAAAATCCCCGGCAACTTCTTCCAATTAACTGGGGGAGGACTGGTTTGACAACAGGGCTGGTTTAGGAGGTTCAGGAGTGTATCTGAGCAGTTTGATCCTTTAATTTGGGTTGCATACTTCCTAGTTTCAGCCATGAGATTTGCCTCTTTTGTGGTATTGTTTATTTTATCACCTGAGAGCAGGTGATGCACAGGGAACACTGAACAAGAAGGCAATGCAGCAAGGCCAGTGAGATCAACTCTCCTAAAGGACTCTTCTTACGTTTAGAAGGAAGAAGCTTGGGGGTACAGGCTGTTTTTTCAACTTTCTCTGTCTTATGTTACCGGTCATTTCCTGGCCTCTCCTGCTTGTATGAGAAAAACACCTTCCACTTACTGCCCAGTGGGTGAAAAAAGCTCGGTCACAGAATGAAAGAAGAAGCGGGAAGAGGAAAATAAACAGCTGAGTCATAGATGCAAAAAAGACCCAGCCAAAAACCTACAGGAAAGGGGAGGACTAGAAGGGGCTGGCCATGCAGCTTTGAGAGAAACCACAAATGCAGCAGTGAACCTTTACAAAGGCATTTCTCCATCTGCCAAGAGGGCTACAAGGACTCCCACAGAGAACGTGGAGGGTACCAGGCAGCACTAGCCCAGGGACAGTGGCAGCATTCAGTGGGTTCCAGCTGCTGAGAAATGTGTGGAAATTACATGCTGTAAGTCAGCTAAATAAACCAGGCGGAAAAATGGCTGAGTCAGAAAAACTGGGCCATTAAGTTCAAATGTGTTATTAATTGGAAAACTGCTTAACACAGCTGGAGATCCTCTGGGTATGGGTAAACAAAAATATGATGGTGAGAGAACCAATTAAAACACTAATTAGTCCTTTTAGGACGTTCTCCAGGTCCATTAATGATAGCCCTTAATTGTAAGCTATGGAAGAGAAAACTTATCTATATTGCTGCTGTCGCCTTGGACATTAGTGCTCTTTGTGTGAGTGTGTCTTGCCTTTTTGTGTCTATACAAAAGTCATTAACTCAAGAAACTGCACACTTACCAGTGGCAAGTGCAGGTTAATGAAAAATTAGAGACTTGGTCTTCCAGCCTCCCTGTGGGTAGTTCAACAAAGAATTATATACTGGGATATAATTTATGCAGGCCCATTTTTTGAAAGGAAGGACTACCAATTCTTCCCTCTCATTCCCAGAGCAGCAGAAACGAAGCAGCAGCACTGCAGCTGAAATGGTTTGCAAGGGTTTGCATTAAGTGTTAATAACCAAGTAATTTTCATACCGTTAACTCTAATGAAAAGCAAAAGGTCCTGCTTCCAGAAGATTGTGTTCTGCAAAGATGGAAAGGTTTTGTTCGATCCATTGCCCTGGCTTACAGAATACAGTTTCTAGACTGAGGAATTCAGCCATTACTGAAATGAATGTTCGCTTTATCTTTGCCTCTGCAGCTCTGCCTTCACCAATAAAAGCAGCCTTGGAATGGGTAGGGTGAGGAAAAATGCTGATGTTCTTGCAAATAAGAACACTTACCTCTCAATTTCTTTGTACAGCCGTTTTCCTGTTCAGGCACCTCTACAAGAAACCGTTCCCATGTTTGTATCTTATTTGAATATGTGCAAAGGGTCACCTCTTCTGCTCAGAGGCAACAGAACATCTACAACAAACAGCAAAATTATCAGGAGACCAAGAGCCCTCTTGTTCATTGGTGAAACGTTTCTCAGACCATCATGTTGGCCTTCTGTATTTTCCCAGATCTCTGATTCCTAAGTTTTATTTGAAATACTAAGTTTCACACTCCTGAGACAATTTAGGTTGGCATGCAAGTTGCTGAGCAGATTTTCATTAGCTCTGATTTTCATTTATTTCATTAGTGGATAAGCTAAACTGCACATGGACCTCTGCATTCATCCCTTTAGTTTGCAAACTGCAGGGCAGGCAAGCAGCACCTTGCTTTAAATAAAATATATTTCTGTTGTTTTGAGTCCTACTACAAAGAACTGAAAGGAATGCTCTGTTTATCTAGTGATTAAGGCTTTTCCTCTTAACATGACTGGATGGATCCTCTACATCCTTCTGATGGCTGGTCCCAGCTAAAACTGCATGACAAGTGCTTCAATAGCTAAACTGCCCACTCAAAACATGAAGTCTAGAGATGCCTGGTTTTCTCATGCTGCCTGGTATCTTGAATTCTGTACAAAGCTCTGTGGAGTCCACAAGGATGAGAATTTTACTCTGGATCTCACAGCTTTCTTGAGAGATTTTTAATACATCTTTGCACTAACACATTTGAAAAACACTGAAGATAAGAAGTTCTGTAACTTTTGAAGCAGAGCTACAAAGAGCTACACTTCTTTTTTTTTTTAAACTAATAATTGGGCAAAAATATTGAATCCTTAGACCTTCCTCATATTTAAAATTTTATGTTGAAACCAGGTGGGACAAATCATCTCTCAAGAAGCATCTGTCTGTCACTGGTGACTGAGTGCTTGATTTAGAGCAGATGCCCAGCTTTTAAATAGATGCTTCAAAATAGGTGAGGCAAATCCTGCCCATGGGGAAGGTTTGTGATCATTTGGAGCTTCTGCAAGGCTATGGAAGTGTGTGTTACATTCTCCATTGTTCAGATTAAAAAAAAAAATACTGGAAAAATCAAATACCCAATAACTGTATAAATTATAATAGCCTAGAACAACCTTGCAAACCACTGGCTTGTTGAACAAAACATCATCTTACAGCTCTTGTGTGGTGGAGATTCCTCTATTTGCTTTCCTTTCAAGATGCAGCTGCAATAACAAGGCATATGTGATTTTAATGTGAAACCATAATCTGTCAGCCCTGAGAACCAGGGACCAGGCCCTTATAAGTTAACTAGCTCACCCTAACAATGATAAACATGTCAAGATACAGAAATCACTTCTTCCCTTACAAATGAGAGAAAGATGTCATGTAATTGGAGATGTCATGCTATGCTGGGATGAACAACATTCCCACAATTAATCATACCAAATACATTATGTAGTAGTTGCTGCCTGAAGACAAAGGAGGAATAAATACTCGTGTAAACATGCCAAATATGAACTCTCCACAGATGTTTGATTGCTGCTCCATATTTAGCATGAAGCACAGCCTTACGTGGAAGATTTGCTCTACATCCAAGCAGAAGGAGAGCTTGCAAAATTGCTTATGATACTGCTGGAAATGTGTCTTTTCTAGGGCCCTTAGGGGACTGCTTATTATGAGCTCCCCCATGGACACCAAAAGAAAATCTGCCTTTTTCTTGACTTAGGCCTGCACTGGGGGCCCTGGTTGAAACAATAAATGTTTGGCTGACAGTGCAGCAACTTAGAAACCGAAGTGAGTTCAAAAGTTCCTAACAATACTTTAAAACAAGAACTTTGTGAATACAATGCAAAAGCCACCATGCATATTTGCTGGAATAAAAAAGCAAATTAGCTTCAAACTGGGTTTGTGATTCCTCTCTGACTTCTATGTTTACTTTTCATTAATATTGATTCCTTCTGACCTTCCAGTGCCTCTCCTTCATTGTACTTGCTCCCCAGTGAATAGCTCACTGGCAACAATATTAATAGCAAAAGAAAATGTTAACGATAAAGACAACTTGCATGGAGGATTTTCACCTTGTGAATAAAGCTTTTTATTTAATCAGAAAACCTCATTTAGAGACTTCAGATGATATACTGTGTGTGACCCTGCATGTGGTGAAGCTGACTGTCATGGCATGAATTCTGATATTGTAACAAGTGCTCGACAAGTAGTGCAGAGACATATGATATATCCTGAAAACAGCTCAGACAAGAGATCGATACAGAAGATTAGGAAGCTATAACCTCTAGGTGACCCATATGGAAACAAGAGCAAGGCTAAATTCAGTGAGGGAAATGCTGGCTGATATCTAGCTGTAACAGAGAGGTTTTGCACTGACTTAAGGCATGCCCTGGCTTTTTTTTACTGCTTCTCTTTGATTTCTTGTTCAATAGCAAAGTTTGCCTTTCCATGACCAGCAGTGATTTGGAAATGTGGTTGAGGAGGGCTTCTGAAGACACTCATCCCTTGGCATCTGCCAGGGATTCTGAGGCTGTGTTGGTCCCTTCCAGTCTTTGGCCTGGGTTTCCTTCAGCTATGTTCCTCTGTCTTTGTGAGAGAGACATCTAGGAATGGCAAAGGCTGCCCCTTATGTTTCTGAAGTGTGTATTCCATGATGGGATGCTCCCCAAGTGCCATGAAATCCCAGAGATCAGCATCCTGCACACACATACCCAAGAGTTATACAGAATAGACCTTGGCATTCCTTTGCTGATTGATTTCTGCTCCTCATGCTGGCCTGTTCAGTAACTGAAACTCTCCTATAGAAGGAAGAACTGCTTTTTGTTCCATGTTTTCCATAGGGAGCCCTTCAGAATTAGGAGTGTGGAACAGCTCACTCTGACATAGCTGTGCCAGGAGTCCTTTGGCCTTTCTTTCAGGTTGAAATTTAGTTTTTGTTTTCTTTGTTTTTGTTTTAATTCTGTGGAAAAAAATTCTCTTTCCATAAGAAGCAGCTAAACACAGAAATCTTCTACAGTCCCCCATACAACTAGTAAAATTTGCATGAGAGAAGAAATGGTGTGCTTGTTTATTTGGTGCCCTTTATTCCCCCTATGGCCTTCAGCTAGCACATCTGACAGCAATGATGAGCTGTGGATATGGGAATAACAGTGCTGTGAAATCTTCCCCAAAACAACAGCATTTGTGGTCTGATTCAAAACTGCATCTGGTGCGAGATCCATGGCATAGAAACTGACTCTAGGCTTTAAAACCTGGTTTAAGTTTAGAGTCATGTTGAACGTGGGAATCCATATTAGGTGTGATTCTTTGAGCAGGATCAGGCCTGCAGACAAAGTGTGATGGATGCCCCACTTCCTTGGAAGAATCCTTACCCTCAGCTGCCACAGAAGCTACTATGAGCTCTGGGCATTTAAAAATCGTATCACTAAAGACGTGGACGGAAGGCTGAGATTTTCCAGAGCCTTTAAGAAGTGCTATATGAGGCACTTAGATTCCTGTGTTAAGATGCTTTTGAAGCTTTTACTCTGGAGAGACTAATTTTAGGCACCCACTTTTGAAAATCTCAGCCAGAAGGGAAACAAACCACTGATAAAAGTTAGACAGTCTGTGTTTTGGAAACCTACCCACAGTTATTTACATGTCTGTGTATTATCTTGTATTGGTCACTGGTTTTTTTGTATGTGTATGTGTGGTTTGTTTGTGTTTTGTTGTTTTGTTTTGTTTTTTTACAGTGCACCTACCACAGACCTCAACTCAAATACTCCCCCAAACATTCAGGCAGTCCCCAGCATGCTGGGACCCCGTCCACATGGAATGTTTTGTGGAGGAGGAGCACATATGATTTAAACAGCAGTCTCCTGATACAATGATGCACGATGGGCTGCCAGAGGTTACCTGGCTCAGTTCTCACCTCATGGTAAGTTCACAGCTGCTCCCTGAGTATTAAAGGCGATGTGGTGAATGCTCAGTGTCAGAGGCACCAAAGGCAGCTAAGAAATCTGCTATAGAAGACAAACTTGACTTTGACCCTTCCCCATAACTAAGCTCCTTTTTTTTTAATTCCTTTACATTCTTCTAAGAATTGTGAGGCCCCAGAGACTTGAAGAAAAATTCATACAGCTCAGGTCGTTTTACCAGTCTGTGCAGCCATTCAGTCAGTAATAAACACTCTAGCAGGGCAATGATTACTGGAATAGTAGGGGGCATTCTAGCCAGCAAGCCACATGAAAATGATAGACAGTTGCTGAAATCAAGAGAACTACAAAGCAAAAGAACAAAAGCATAAGTAAGTGAATCAGTAGGCTGGGCTCAGAGACGTGACATGCTAAGTGCTGTGCCTGCTATAAATTTGGTGAGTTGTTGATTTACCATAGCAGGGCTTTTCAGTAAATAAAATTAAAACTTCAGGAGGCCTCTTCAGATCCAAGAAACAGCACCAAGAGAAACATACCCTTTATGTCACAACAGCTGACTTGGTATTAAAAGCATTGATACCAGTGAATGAGCCTGGAAGAGGCTTCAGACTCTCTCATTCCTATTAGGGTTTAAGAGCACCAGTGCCAGATCTTGCAGTTCTTACTTGAGTAAAGCTCCCATTGATGTGTTCTTAATCTGGAAAAAGTCAACATGGATATTTATGGAGCTGTAGTGCCTAGGGGCTCGAATAAAAACTGTGCTAGACATTGTACCTATATTTAGTAGCAGCCAGTTCATGTCTCATAGAACTTGTGGTCTGCATAGACAAGACTGATAAAGCAGATATGGGGTAGGAATTGCTGTTATTCCTGTTTTACAGAAGGGAGGTGAGGGTTGGAGATTGCAGGGCGATTTTCAAAGCCACACAGTGATGTTGGGTATTTATTTCCTGTTCATTTTAAAGGGAACTGGACATATAGATGCCTTGGTGGTGTTGAAAGGCTCAGCCGGACACAGGAATCCCAGTTTTGATGGGATGATGGGAAGTCTGTGATGGATGTGTAATTAGTTTAGATCTAGACATTCCAGGCCAGTCTGCTACACCAAAAACATCCATTTTTGGAAAGAGTTTGCCTCAAGTTAGCGCTGTAGAATTCTGAGCTATGGACAACGGATGCTGCCAGTGCATAGGTGTAAAACCATAACGGTAGAAACCAGAGTGAGAGGGTGTCCTGGGGTGACTTTATGATACTGGTATCCCCAATTGTCTGGTTTATGTTATATATTAAGTTCTGCACCTTTAAGACTGGCTCTGAGAGTGAGAGTGGGGGGAAGAAGCGAGCAGTTTGTGTTAAAGAAAAACATCACTCCCACACATCCTGCTCCTGGACTGTGGTGTCTGCAGCACGGACAGACAGTGGGTCAGAGCTTCTCTCTGGCTTTTAGTTAGTTTTAGCTAGCTGAAGCAGAGGAATTCCCTGGACCATTGGTTTTTTTTCCCTTTTTCTTGGATCTGTTCAAACCTGCTCTGGACTGAACACCCAACGAAACCCCAGGAGCTCACACCTGTGGCCACCGGGACCTGGGCCTCGGCACTTTCCAGCACCAAAAGGACTGATAAGAACCTGAGTGATTCGAGCTACACCACATGAAAAGGACTTTTCTTCTTAGATTTGCCATCCCATCGAACAGCAAGAGGTTTTATTGTTTAATATTATTCAATTTCTGTTAAATAAACAGCTTTTTCCACTTCTCTCCAAAGAATTATTTTTTCCTTTCCAGGACCAGTTGGAGTGGGGGGGAGGGGTCATTTCCCTGGGGAAACCCCCATTCGGAGTTTTCCTCTCAAATTTGCCCTAAACTAGGACAGAGGGAAAGGGGAACCCTCAGATCCTCATCTACTCTGAAACCTCCTTTGTCTTTGGTTCAGGTGGCTGCCTCTTCTTTGCCTTTTCAGAAGCTATGTGAACCCAACCAAGGCTTGGATGTGTCACATCTGGATACCTGGGCCCAGGCTGGTGAGCTATAGGGAGCACTTCTACAGGAAATTTGGCAGCTGTAGCTTGGAGCATCTCAGTCCTTAGAAACCTCATAGAAACCTGAAAAGTCACAGGGACTTCTAGGCCAAAGACAACCACCATGCCTTGGAAAAAGACCAACATGGCCAAGAAAAGAGCTGGGAAAATTGGTAGGGGCTCAGAAAAAAGCTCATCGAGGGATCCGGAGCCTATGAAATCTGCCATCAGAAGCTCCTTATGTTTTACACAAGGGAAAACTGCGAAGTGATTTGGTAGAAACATCTGTGATGGCAGTGACTTTTGAGAAAAAGCAAGATGATTTACTCTTAATTTATCTGACTCCTCCCTGTAAGACTCTGTGACTGAAAAATGCCTTTGGAAAAACTTGGTCACAAAATCTTATTTATTTTGTGAAGTACTAATTTCACCAATAGAACAGTAGATTGTCTATCACCGAAAGACTTGACAGCAAATCTGAAGCTTTTCTCCAAGCCATGGCCTTAGCCAGGCATGATGATCACTACATTTTTTAAACTCATGAGTTGAATGGAAGTTTGTTTATATGTGAATAGTATATATTTAAAAAATCTGATAAAAATAACAGCAGAATAATAGTAATAGTAAAAGTCTGAGTTAGCAAAAAAAAAAGGGATTAGGTGTATGAGTGAAAATAATGAACAACACTGGTGTGTGAATACAGAGTCACAGAATTTTTACTCTGCCTTTTTACTGCTCCAAAGATGCCCACTGTCTTTAGTGGAAAAGCCTTCGATCCTAGACAAAAAGGAATGACTTGTCCTTTTAATGCCTTTCTTCCTCCTCTCCCAACGGCTCATCTAGAAGATAGAAAAATGGCAGAGTTTTACTGCAGGGGGAGAGGGAAAGAAAAAACAGCATCCCTCAAATACCTATCCAGCACCCCATGAATTCCAAGGGAAAGCAGGGATGGTGTGTGCTGTCAGTTGCTGGGTTCCTCTCCACTTGCCTCCTTCCCACCTGTTCCCAGCCCCTCTGGAAGTGTGAGACAGGATTTCAGGGAGTGGCGGCCTTGGGGGCTGAGATGGCAAGGCTGACACAGCCAGGATAAAATGTCCAGGTGCATGGATCCGGGACATAAACAAAAAACAAAAAGAAAAAGGAAAAGAAGAAAAGGCTAATGTGTGCATGCACACAAATCAATAAAAAGTGTAATGCATCTTTCTTTAATTAAATCCCACCCTGAATCGGCTGGACAGCCCCGACCTCTGCCCCTTCAGTTTGCTGACTGGCACAGCTGTTAGTAAATCACCTGCTGGGGCGGCTCAAAGAGCCAAAAAGATCTGGGGGGGGGAAAAAGGCACTTTATGAAAGCAAAGTCATTTGAGTGCTCCAGCCTTTACAATGTTTATGTTGCTGGCACCTGGGGGCGGGGGCCATTTTATTCATCCAATTTCCCTGACTCTTTTGTATGCATTTTGTCAAGTTTTCAGCTACTTTTATAGTCCTTTTTTGTCTTAAGCTTTCCTTTCCCGAAAGAATACCAAGAGAATACAAAGAGCTTGAGCCTGGATTTAGTTCTGTGGGACTGGGTCCCTGTCAGTGACACCATGATTTCTGCTGGCATTGTTACCCCTGTGGACATCTCTTCTCACACAGAGCAGTCAGCCCTCATATCCCTCACTCCCTGCTCCAGCTTATACCAGGAGCAGCCAGAAGGAGCTGTGCAAGCTCAGCCTTTCATTTCCAGCAGCCCTGTGGCTCCAGGTTCTCCACAGCAGTCACTTCAGACAGGGCTGCTTGTTAAAGGCCAAAGACAAGATTTCACCCAAACTGCGGAGCAGGTTGGGTGGAGGGGGGAGGACACAGAGCAGCTCCATCCCAGAACATGAAAGAGCATGATTGTCATAGGTGTTTCCTTGCCACAAACCACTCCTTCAGCTGTTTATACTTGAAGGGATAAACTGTCTTTATACTTATTCAACACTTTCACTGTCACCTTAATTTTCAGCCTCACGCAAAACGTTGCCAGTGAAAATGATGTTATTTTTGCAAAATGGGTACATGGGCAAGGCCCAGATAATTTGGGAGTTTTTCCCCATTTGATAATTACTGACATATTTTCAATAACTTACCATTTTAATTCAGCACTGAGCATGCAGCAACCTTGTCAGACATTGATCCAAGTCAGGCAGAATGTGTAGATTCTGCTGCAGTTGCCATTTTTTTGGCTTTGGGCTCATTCATGCATTAAACTCAGAGGGAAGCTTAGGGATCTGACATCCCACTCAAAGGAGTGCCATTCACAAAATGGAACACAGTCACTGGACACCTCTCTGATGTCTGTCTCTATTTGTGTCCAAACTCAGGTTTTCCATGGAGTGAAAACTACTGACTGCCATGTAATATATGGGTTTGAAGGTCACTGGGAAATTTTTACTCCAGTTCAGAACTCCAGTAAGATTAGTGAAACCAGGGCCTTTTTTAAACTTACCAACTTCTTATTCAGACACATGGTAAAAGAGCTCAAGCCAAATTCATCCATGAATGAATGAACCAGTAGGTTCATGGCTGCATTGAATTTCGCCTGCTTTGAGCACAAACCTGTCAGGTACAAAACCTCTCAGTGGTCTATGTCTGCAGAAATATTCCCTCTTTTCCCTGATGCTCTTCTATGCGAAGGAATGACTGTAGCCTGTCAGCTGCAGCCCTTTGGACTAGTTCTGGGTTGATGTTGAAGTTTATTGCCAGTTTTCCTGCCTTAACTGTGATGTGGTGAATAACATAACAGAGAGGGGAGAATGCACTAGCTCAGTAAAAAGAACACACATGGCTGTGAGGATGGAGACTGTTGCTCTCTTACCGCACTCTGCCTGTCTCCAGCCAAAGCAGCAGATCTCTGGGGCTGGCCAGTGGGGTTGATGGAGTCCAAGAGTGATGACATTCATGGTGTAACCAAACTGAAGGGTTTGACATAGCACTGATGTGTAACAGGAACTGTCCCTTGCTCTTCTTGGCCTCCTGACCAGCTATCAAACAAATGGAAACTTGTACCTACAATACCAACCATTAGAAATAGAAAGGAGGGAAAAATCAGTGGCTGGCAGAATCATATAGGTTTAAGTTGGAAGAAATGAGCTGTTTAGTGTTTCAGAAAGGGTAAAATTCTCATCAAAGAAAACAAAGGGAATGAGACACTGAATCAGGCAATTGTTCTTCTGACACAGTAACTGTGCACAAGTGGTCCCTCTTCCCCCTCACATTGATGATATAAACCCCAGCCCCTCCACCATGAACACTGGCTGCCTTAAGGGTCTTGGTGACCAGGGTGCTAACAAGGGATGTGACAACCCAAGGTGTACCTTGGGCAGTAAAGAAGAAAAGCTGCATTTTAGCTAAGCACAAGTAATGCTTGACATTTTGAAATGTGAATTTTCTCCTCTAAGGCTGAGGTGAATCTCAGGCAAATGCTTCAAGGCACTGTTGTTGAAAATTATGATTCCTTCATTAAACAAAGAGCAACCTTTGCCTGTCTGATTGGCCAGACAAGATACAGCAGTTAGGTTTATTGCAGAGTTCAAAAATTCTCTTCCCCTCACTGCTTATGTCAGGTCAGTCCTTTGCACACAGTTCCACCCACCCCAGTGGGAGATCAAACAACATAATGAAGATGAGTTAAAATTCTGTTCACAAACCCACATGTGCCAAATCCAAACCTTGACACAAATGGGTGTTCGGCCAGCAATCTAAGCAGAGACACTGTACTTTTATCGACTCACTTGAGAGCCACTGTAACTCACAGGGAGGGCTAAACACAAGGTAGTATGTGTTTTGGCAAAACAGCTCCTTGTAGGGAGGATGCTCTTTGCTGTTTCTCTCTTTCCTGCCTGACATGCACTGTTGGATGATGGGGAAGGAGCTGCAAGGAGCACTTGCACATCTCCATCACCAGAAACACGAATCCTGTCCAGAGCTTGGGATCCTCTGGACGTTAGAAAAGGATGTGGGAAAAGGGATAATGACCATTAGATAACTTGACTTTTTTCTCTATTTTGGTGTTTAATATTTCCAGCTGCCTTTGGGTGTCTTTTGATTAAGAGAAAAGGTTGATTTAACTGAGAAAAGAGATTGCTCTTCAGGCTGGTTGAGAGGGAGTCAAACCTTTTCCTACCATAGAGTTAGCACAGTAGCATCTTGTCTAATTCTGCTGGCTGGGTAATGCTGCAGCTAGAAATGATGTCTGAGAAGGATCTACCCTGGGCCCTTCACCAGCCTTTTCCTTGGCCATTACAATAATTTTAGCATCTACTCCTTCAGAATGCTAAATCATGCAATTTTGATGTTTGGGATTCTTTGCCCAGTAGCATTTTACTCCCTAAACCATGGTTTTCTTTTTATACACATTGTTCCGATTGTTCAAAAGAGTGCTGAATGAGATACAGCACATCCTAAATGTATTGTCAGTCCTTCAGGACTTAGGTTAGAAACATCGGTGAGAAGAGAAAACTGCTTGAGCTACTGAGAAAAGAGGCACCAAAAGAACCCTGCTCATTTGCCATAGTTACTGAGCTGGGAGTGTAGCTGTCCTGGTCCTACAGAGATTGGAAAGGCTCCCAGCACAGGTCCCTCTGGTGATACCACATCAAGGCAGTTGGATCGAGAACATCCAGGGCTGCTAGACAAGCCCACTTCTGAAATGGGAAGCTGTGTCTGGAGAGTCTTTTCTCACTTTTTACACTCCAGAGATGAAAAGAGTGTTCCAGATGAGGCAGCATATTTGTGATCTGTTACCCATATCATCTGTTCTGGGGGCACAGTTACCTTTTCTCAGGAATGAAAGCCCCCAGCTGATGGAAGTTGAACTTTTATCTCCCTCACTTCTTCAGCCTTATCACACACAGGACTTTAATCCCACACATCACTTAAGAAATATCATCATTAAAGATCTGAGTATGTGTTTTGAGATAAGATTGGTTAGTGATATTATTACTGACTATGTAATTATGGAAATGAGAAAAGAATCCCCTTGGGCTTTGTTGTAATGACTTCTGAGCATCTTGCATCATCACAGGCAGACAGCAGACTTCAGGATGCCATGCATTATTAGAAGAAATGTGGAAAATCTTGTTTGGGTTGGTGTAGATGTCTCTGGTAAGGGAGGACACCATGTATCTTCCACAGTGAAATTGGATCTGGTAGAAAACCATGTGATCTTTTGGAAAAAAAGGTATCTTGTCTTGATCTCCTGCACTCTTGTCTTTTGATGCACTGGTAAACTGCAGTCCTGACAGCTGCCCCTGCTGATTCTGTGGCCTTGGGAGACCTTGACTGCCTGGGCTGTGCCTCTGTTCTTAGTCAAAAGCAACGTGGGACCACTGCAGATGTGACTGCACAATTCTGACAACTTCATGGGCCATGTCCATTCATGTCATTGTCACTGTTTCACTGGTGCAAGAGGACGTGCTGTAGGAGTGACCTTGCTGAGTGTTCCCTATTCAACAGCTGTACTCCCACACAGCTGAAATTAATAGGGTAAACACCAGTGAACTAGTGTCAGTATAAATTAAAAAACACACACGTGGACTTCCCTGGGAATGTTTTCTGTAATTCTGGCTTGTGTTAGAGGCACTGCCAAAGGGGAATGCGTGGTAGCGCAAGTGTTTTTACTAGGGGCAACAAGCAGGACCCTGGGACTGCTGACCAGTCAGCCTCGCCTCAGTGCCCAATAAGATCATGGGACAGACCCTTCTAGAAGTCCTGTTAAATTATATGGAAGACAAGGAGGAGATTAATGACTGAACATGACTTCAGCAAGTGCAGTCATGCCTGACTAATCTATTTACCTTCTTCAACAGTGACAACTGAGATCAACTACCTGAACTTCTTTAAGGCCCTTGATAGACTCCCCCTTGACATTGCTAGTTCAGAATTGGAAAGATATATATGGAAAGTTAGATGAACAAGGAATTGTCTGGATGGTTGCATCTGAAGAGTTTCAGTTTCCAGGTCAATGTCAAAATCGAAATCATCAATGAGTGACGTGCCTCAAGGGTCTGTACTGGGAAAACCACTATATAATATATTCCTCAGTGCCCCAGCCTGTGGAATGGAGTTCCCCCTCAGGTTTGCAGGGGACAGCAAGCTGAGCCAGGCATGGATGGACTTGAGGGAAGGGATGCCATCCAGAGGAACCTGAAGAGTCCTGAGAAGTGGGCCCATGAGAACCACATCAAGTTCAACACGGCCAAGTGCAAATGTATTAATATACAGTTTGTATACCTGTACCAAACCATCTTTGCTCAGAAGAAAGGTCAGGAAGTGTCACCACATGGTCACATCAGTGCTAATTCTGTGTACTTTTCCCCTCAGCAATCAGAAAGATTTTGCTGGATAGCAACTTCTGTCTTAGCTGTGGGTGTGGAGATTTTCTTAAGTATGGCTAATCTATTGTTGCTTGAATTTTTTACCATTAGTCTTTTTATATGGTATGAAAATGGGTGTCTCCCACCAGGCTTCTTCCCTCCTCCCTGCAATTTGCTCAAGCCACACCCTCATCTCTCCCTCCTAGCAATGGGGAGTGTCATGGTCACAGGACCTGCCACACTGAGGTGTCCGCAGTGCCAGCTGTAAAGTGGATGTATGACCAGGACTGCTGTATTTTAAAACCTGTGAAGGTTCAGGCTCTGGCCTCTCTCAAGACTTGCTGGGGAAACCCTGGCTTGAGTTAAAAAAAGACACATGTGCACACACACATGCATACAGACACTCTGGCACACATTCTCTTTTTCTGGAGGGACCACAGCATGCCTCTTTATCTTTTCCTCCCACCCACTCATCACTTCTGACACTCACCATAGCTGTGACCACTTGTATTCTATTTAGCTGGATTTTCCAGGCACTTCAGAGTAGTAGGTGTTGCTATATATATAGTGCTAAACACTTCTGTTGAGGCTGAATAATAAGTAAGACACTGTTGCATTACTTGGTCCACCAAGTGATCAGGATATCCCTCACACAAATATCTGCAGTGTTGCAGAAGGAAATTCACCTTGTGCTGGCCACAGCCATCCCTGAGCTCTTCTGCTGAAAGCTGCCCTGGTCCTATTAAGAACTTCTGTGGCAAAGGGATCTCCAGGCAGATTAATTTTTTTTTACCTGTGGCTGATAAAATGGTGTTAACCCTAATTTAGTGTCCAGTTGCCCATTTAGTTCTGGCTGGACAGAGTCAGGGAGGTTTTATGAAGGACCATTGAAGAAGCTCATGACCTTGACTGAAAGCTGGGAGCAACTCAATGCTCTGGCAATGGTTATTTACTGTTTTTTCCATGTTACATGCTGTTTTTGGTCATGTTCAGTAAATCTGTAGTAATGAGACAAGATGCAATGGTGGCTTGTCAGCTGATTTAATTGAAACCACATTGTTTCTTCTTTTTTTTTTTTAAGTTTTATTGCCTCTCACACATCATTAATATTCTGTCTAAGACACGCCTGCAATCTAAAGATTGGAATCAGTCTCATTGTGCTCTTTCCAAGCTTGAATTCCCAGACATACAGACCTGGGAAAGAGTTTTAAAGGGGCAGGTAATAGTTAGAAACTAATTTGGTTACATTGAAATGGACCACTCATTTGTCCAAATAAATGCCTATTAAGGGGCCAGTCTTTCAGGTTGCTTTCAAATGCAATGCAGGCTTGGCTTTCATGGATATGAGTGGGAATAGAATATATTTAGGATTTCCCAGGAATCAAGTCTTTGCTCTGCAGTCTTCTGCTCATTCAAATTTTTGGTTAGGCAAATATATTAAAAAGACTCAAGTAAGTAACACTGCACCCATTTTAGCTTGGTTTATTATTTTAGGTCTTTAGCAACAGTGCTGTATTGTCCCTTTTCTGAAGTGCCAGGTAAGATCCATTTCACAGTGGCAGTGTTAAGGAAACTCCCCAGTCAGACCACTCCTGGGACTCTGGCAGTGGCATTCCCAAGATCAACAGAGACTTTCTAAGCCTTCCTTGGCTCCAGTGACAGATGGCTCTCTGCCTGGCTCCCTACACACGCCCCTCACATCACACCAGCTTTGCCATGACAGAGGTGGCACAGTCCCAGATGTCTCATTCCATAAGGCCATTTTTTCCTGGGGCAGTAACACAGAAATATCCCCAGCTGGTGCCTCCAAGGAGGGACCCCAGCAAAGGAATCCCTTTTGGGATTTTACCCCATCACAGTCTCCCTGTGACCAGTCTTGGACTTCCTCCCAAGTCTTCAGCTCCTGCCCCCATCTCCGTGTCCATCCAGCTCGCTGGCACCACTGGTTTTCATCTCCCTTGTTGTCCAAAAGGTCGGCAGTTCCCAGTTGCTGCAGTGTCTCAGTGTCCATTCAGCTGTCTGGGTGTCACCTGCCTTTGTGTCCCTGGTTATCCCAAAGGTTGGCAGCTCATCCTCTTGTCCTGGGCTCCCACCCTGAGCTCAGCCTGTACTTCAATCTGCATTTAAATCTGCATCTCAAGCTGTATTTCCATCTGCAGTTTGTGAGCCCAGCTACCTGCACCATATGTGTTCCTCAGCAACAGCACATCAGCCAGCATGTGCGCTCAATTTACAGCCGATTACAAGGCAAAGAATAAATCTAGCATTTAAAATTATATACAGCAGTTTATTTAAACAGCAATTAACTTTCATCAACAGTGCGTGCATTTCTGTTTTCTTTAAGGAACCCTGCCACTTTCAGTTACAGCTGCAGCCCGACTGCAACGCCCAACTGCTACCCAGTCGCTTGAATCCAACTTCACAGATAGCTCACAGCCAATTACCATACAGGTTTCTTATGTTAAAATTAAGGCAACTGGAGTCAACAACTGCTGCTGAATGAAGGTAAAAGCTTGAGAACATTTTGCATAACAGTCATCAGTGTAGCTGATAACTATTACAGTGTTCTGGTGAAGTAAGCCTAC
Organism: Parus major; assembly: GCF_001522545.3. Classification (NCBI taxonomy): domain Eukaryota; kingdom Metazoa; phylum Chordata; class Aves; order Passeriformes; family Paridae; genus Parus; species Parus major. The sequence goes on along the minus strand of NC_031773.1, from coordinate 70,926,102 downwards.
GCAGATCCTATCTCTACTGCCTGTCTGTTCCAACATGCATCTCATCTCACTGGCAACCCTCTGCTTTAATTAGCTGAAGTCTCTGCTTCAGCCTCTCATATGTCAACCAGCCTGTATACACTTCCATATTTTTAATCAGTAGCCTGTTGTCTTTGTCATTCACAATAGCATATAAATCTGCCCTTATGATCCTCACTGCTTGGTAGAAGTCAAAACATGCTGTTGAATTTTCCTGTTCACTGATTTCCATTTGTTTCATGTTCAAATGCTGGCTCCTTTCCCCATTTCGGGCATGCTGTGAGCATTAAACTTAGTGATTAAATGCCAAAAGAACAGTTCTCTTCCCATTCCGTGCCCACAAATGGGTCATCCTAACCCTGGCTGGGATGCTCCCCTCGACAGCGTGCCCTGTGCCTGTGTGCTCAGCCTGAACAAAGCTGCAGGGATGGGACCACCGTGGGCTGGCAGAGTTTAGATAACAATGGCTAAAATAAAACAGGTGCAGAATTTACATGCTCTCCTAAGGTCGTGACTGGCTTCTTGCTGTTTTTTTTTTTTTGTTATTGTTGTGTTTTGTTTTTGTTTTATTTATTTTTTTTCTATTTTTTTTCTCAATAATCTACTACTACAGAATATTTCATTTCACCCACACAGCTGAAGATACTAAGACTCAGAAATAGCCGGACGTGAAAGAGTGAGAGGGACACGTGGCTGTCCATTGGCTTTCACATTTTCTGGTTCACTGGGGTGGACTCTGCAATTGTCTGTGGATGTCTGACAGGTGGGGTGGCTGGCCCTGGCATCCATGCCTGGGGCTGATCTCCTAGCTGAGCCTGGAGCATGCTCAGGATGTCATCCAACTTCTGGTCCATCTGCATGACCTGCCAAGGAATCAGAGAGTTAAAGAGGTGTCAGGTGGTTGCAAATGTTTCTGGTGAGAGGCATTCTGAGGTCAAAAGCAAGGAAAAAGCCTGGCAGGGACATCTGAGAACCACCTGCTCCCTGAGTTTTGTCCAGACTGCTACTTTAGACACTGCAAAGTCACAGGGAAAATGGCAGCAGAAGAACATTGCTGGCTCAAGGACTTGATTCAACCATTTTGTCTTTCAGCCTTTTCCCAGGGTTGATGAGGATGCATCCTGCAAATATCTGCCCTGAAACTCTTCTTCACTCTTTGGTTTATTGTGTTTTTTTTCCCAGTACCTCTTCCAGCCTTTGCCACCCTTGGTTGTAAGACATGCTTTCCATTACTGTCCTGGGAAATGAAACAGCCTCCCTTCCCTTCACACTGTAAATAGATGCCTCAGTGATACATGTTACAGTCAGAGATCCTACCAGATATGGTGTTTATTCCCATGCATTTTTAGGAGGATAACTTACTGGAAACTACATAATAACACCAATGACTTCATTACAAAGAAAAAAAAAAAAAAAAGAACAGCCATTTCATAGGAAGACATGCTAATTCCTTCTTTCATTTCTTTGCTTTCTAGCTCAAACTTCTCAGCTGTAGCCCCTAGGTAGAGGAGTCTTTCCTAAGTATTTCCTAATTGTTATTATTATTATTATTATTATTATTATTATTATCATCATCATCATCATCATCATCATCATCATCATCATAATCATCATCATCATTAAGCAGGGAAAGGCAAATAAGGATTTTTAAAGGGAAGCTGCACTCAGGATTCCTAGTATCTTTTAAGTTCTGATCTTCTTTTTAGGAGCACATAGCAGGCATTATCCCCTTGTGCTGACTGGGGGGTTGCCCTCACTGCAAATTACTCCCACTCTCTTCAGCATCATCCAGTGGGACAGGCTGGGGTCTGGGGGCTGCTTGATTTTGATCCAAAGGCAGAACAATGGCCAGCATCATGTAATCAGCTGAAATCACTTCTAATGATGCTTGAACACAGGGCAGCTTTGTGTTATAAATGAGCCAAAGAAAAACGAGCATTTTGAAGAACATTGAATGGTTCACTTTACAGTTATCTGCCGTAAAACTATGAGCCTCTGCAAACTGTGATCTGTCCCAGTGGGTCTAATAAACTTTGATAGCAAACCTTTTAGAGTGATATCAGATCTAAACTGAGCTTTCATTAAAAAGGGAGGCAGAGAGAATGAGAGAGAGAAGGATTCCAGCCTTTTTCTGTGCAAAGATAACTTTGGAAATAGCCATTGACAGGGTGGACTGAAAGCTTAGCAGGCTGAGATTGCTTTAAAAACCAAGGCAAGGAAAATCACCTTATCCTCTTTTGCCTCTTCTGTCTCTTCTCACTTCCAAGTGTTGGCTCCCGTGGGGGCCCCTCAAACCTCAAGGTACCAGGAGCTTATTCAAGTTCTATCTTTTTGGCAACCATTATTCTCTCCTAAATACAGCCTGATGGGGAGAGAGGGAGTAGAGAATCTCTGCTACATCATAGGGGGAGAGATGTGCTGGTCTTTCTTCCATTCCTTTATTTACAATTGCTAGCCGCTGGTAGAAAAGCCCTTCTCCCTGCCTCAGTTTAGGTGTGGGACTGAGTTATCTGAGGCAGTGTTTACAGGCAAGAAGGGAGTGTTTAGAATGTGGGTTGGGCAGCAGAGACCTTCACTACATTTTCTGCCTTCCAGGTGCATGGCCAGCATTGCCCGAGCAGTCAATTGGTGACAAAAGCACTGACATTGCACTGTCTCAGGCACAACAGGCCCAAATTCTGTTCAGCATTGACTTGGCTGAGAGTCTGAAAGTCACTAGTAGTTTAAGGGTTAAGCAGCATGGAATTAATTAAAAAACCACAGCCTTTATTTTCTCCTCCATTCTTGAAAATCCTGTTTGGCTGATGCTGGTAATGACTCAACAGAATCTTTCTTAAGCAGAGATATTGCTGTAGAGCAGAAACTAAAGCAGAACTAATGTATTGCAATAGGTTAAAAAGAAGTGTAGGCAGGGAAATAGGATCAGGCAGATGAAAGCTCTTTTGGTGCTTGCTTTTGTGAGGCTTTGTTAATTTTGATCTGCGCGCTTTATCTTAGATAAGCTATGCCTGCATATTCCATATCATTTAAACTTGCTGTAGTTCACTGCATTTTACCAACTCAGTGAAAGAATGTGACGAGGAATAATTTTATGCACTCTTCTTTCCAGGAAAAGAGGAGGGTGAAGAATATTCATTTGTAGGGATGAGAAATACATACACAGGGGAGTAGATTACACTACACTTCTGTCACACTTTCTACATGAGGATCAGTAAGTATTTCCTGAACACCAGCAAACAAAACTGCAAAGTTCTCCTGTGTCAACCACATATATGAGAGTTTTCATGATAATTTTTGAGATTCGAAGCAGGGCCCTGCAAAATGAAGTGGCCTACAGGTAGATGTAGTCGGCGCCTTGTTGAATTGGAGGTTTTTAAAGAAGGGTCAGATTTGGAGGCTGGTTAACTCTGTTCAGGGAGTGGCAAAAGAAGAGCTGTGGACACTTGGCCCAAAATCAGTAGGATGTCTTGTAGGATTAGAGGAATTTTCACGTGGGTGAGGGTTTATTCTACAGGAAAAATCCACCTCACAGCTCTTATTTTCCCTAAGCCCAAACAGAAATTGCCTGTTTTGAGCAACATCCCCAGGCAAGCACAGAGAAGGGGTTAAATGGAGCAACATGTTTTTCAGATGAGTAAAGTGAGAAGCCATCCAGAGCTGGCTGCAGTTTCCAGAGAGATGTGATATGGCCCTTGCTGGCTCGGGGGAGACAGGTGAGCTTGGCAGCTGTCCACAGGCAAATGGCAACAAAACTCCCATTCTCCCACATCACAATAGTGCTCTGGAGATGATCTATAAAATTGTTAAAATGCTTTTATATCCTTTCAACTGCCCTGTAGAAAGGAGACTTGCAGAAGCAGTTTAAAATATTGCACTGTTGTTATTGGGACTCTGAGGTGAGCTGAAGGAGTGTTGAAATATGTATTTATTCTAACATCCCCCTGTGAAAGGGGGCTGGACTCCATGGTGACATGCAGGACTGTTAGACAAAAACAAAAACAAAAACAAAAACAAAAAACCAAAAAAACAAAACAAACAAACAAAAAAAAGCCCTGTCACCAGCTCCAGCGAGGCACAGCAAGCCACAAAGTCACTCAGCCCATGGGGCTCAGGGGTCCCTCCCTTTCACTTTGAGTACCAGATTGGCTTTCAACACACATGGACTGTTTGAGGATACTTTTGAACCTCTGTTTGTGAGAGCTGGTGATGCTTAAATACCTTTTTTCACCTCAGTTGACTCCTGCTGCAGAAATGCCTTGTGGAGAAACCTCTGGCATGGCAGCAGGACAGATAAAGGGGGCTGGGTCATACTGGCAATTTTCCACATGCTGGACAGATTCCTAACTCCCCATAGAACTTTTTTTTTATGTCATATTTTGCATACACAGACCATAAACAAAATGCACGTGTGGAAAACTCAGTTGGAGTAGCCACATGATCTCACCCAACTCCTGTCACTTTAGGCCAGAAAACCCACCCTCCCTTGGTTTGGTGACACCCCTAGGTTTTGTCTAATATGATTTCTGCAGGCAGGAGAAGACAGTACAAATTATGTGCAGAACTGACTTGAACTATTTCCAGAGAAGCAGCAGAAGGGGAAGATGGTCTGCTGGAACACTGGACTAAACCTGTGAACCCACAAACACACTCACGTGTTGCTAAACTTTGCACCAAAAACTTAATCCCAGAGATTACCTAAAGTTGCTGTCACCTCCTGGAGGCTCTGCTCTCTCCCTCCCTGCCTCGGTGCAGTTGTCTGCAACACATCCATGCTGCTGGTACCAGGGATGCAGCACGAAATGGAGGGGAAAGAGGGGGCAGACCAAGTTGTGTCACCAGTCAGAATGTCATGGAGCAACAGCAACTTCTGCTTTTGATTGAGCTGGATTGACTTTGGCCTCATGTTTGCCTCAGTCCAGTGCAGAAAGCTGTGAGCACATGGGACAGCTGAAGGTGTCCTGGCAGGGATGGAGGATGGAAGAGGCACTGTGTGGCTGCGCCCCAACCCCTGCTGTCAGAGCTGCTGCACGAGTAGGGCTTTGTCCTGGGAGATGAGATATCCAAACCTCCCCTCCTTGCCATGTAGCCCTCATCCCACAGCAAACTGCAAACCTAAGCACAGACAGCCCAGAACCATCAGAGCTCAGTGAAACCCAGGATCTCAGCAAGGGCATCCCCAAGGGCCTTGCCTGTTGCTGTGCTATTTTCCATCTGACACTGCAAAGTAAACCCCATCTGGGGGCCATGCAAACTTTATATCCCAGCCCAGGGCTTCCAAACCACCAGAGTTCTGAGCTCAGGCCACTGAACACCCCTTTTATAGCAGTGGTCTAGCTCTGTGCTCTTGGCTTTACCATTTCCTCTGTTTTCAGCCCTTGCTGCAGCTCCTGCTCCTGAGGAGCCCAAATGAACCAGGATCCACTCTCTGCAGTTCTGACTCAAACACACCTGCCTGGAGGGTTTTAACAACGACTGCTTGGAAAAGAGTTGTTTGTTAGGTAGGATTTAATTTGTATGGATAGGAGTGTACATATGAGCCTTTGTCTACCATGAGGTATTTCTACATGCGGATACGTGCTTCTGATACTCCCAGCTTATTTGTGATAGGTCACCTAAGGTCAGTTTGTAGGAGAAAATGGTATTAATGTAGTAAAATCAGATGTGGTTTAGTTGAACTGGTGCAATCCATTTTATGGATGCTTCCATTTCTGACTCATGTGACATATTGATATAGCTTAAGCTTGTTATCCAGGCATTTGTACCAATTTCACATATTGACCAGGTCTGTTGCATGATGTTTCTTCTCATTCCAGATGGTGGACTGATTTGATTAGATCCTGTAAAGCCCATATTTCGCTTTATATGCACATCTGGTCTTGTAGCTTTTCTCTGCCTATAGTTACACCCAATTATTCAAACTGCCTATTGTACAGTTTGAAATCGGAATTGTTTATTTTAGGAATTGCTTTCTTTTTTAGAATGTGGATTTATTGCTCCCCAGAGACTGCTGATTCTGGGAAGGAACATCTTTTGTCTACAGCACTGCCTGCAAAACTGCCTCCCTCTCACCTTGCTTGTCCTGTTGGAGATATTATACTGAGGTGGAATGCTGAACCCACTGAAACTGTTTTTCCCTTCAGCAAGGCCAGACAATGTCAGTCTTGACGTAGCCTGTTGGTAGCTGTGAGGAAGCCAATGACCACACCAGGCACAGAGACTGGGACTAGCATGAGGAGATTTCTCTTGTGCAAGGTGTGGCTCTAGAGCAGCCTCTGAGCCTGCTCCAACGAAGTGCTTATGGATGTGCTTTAAAGCATGTGAAGAGTCTTCTTGAGTTCACCAAATATTTAAGTGCTTTGCTGGAGTGAAGCCAGAATGATCAACAGTTTGCAGGATTATACCTTTAGGATAAGTTTTTGGAGTCTCCTAAGTCCTCATACACACATATGCCCAGAGATATATCTACACTACCATTTTTGAAGTCTCTGAGGAGTAATAATTGCCATCTATCATGACATCCTTCTTGAAAAAACTTTGGCATTCATATTAGCAGAGAACTAGCAGCTTGTATCTCTTAAACAACAGGAGGGCTTTGATGAACAGGGTCCCATTAACTGGCTGGTTTTTGGGATGAGTTGTAACAGAGTTGGAATTGGCCTCAATTCTACAACAATGCTGTAGAAAAAAAGCAGCGCTACCAGGTGGCACAGACAAAGAAACACCTCACAGTGGGACATCAGTGTCCCATAGCCAACTGCCAGCACCCCCTGGCCCTCAGCACTGAGCTGTGCTCCCCTTGCTGGGCTCTGCTGAAGGTACAAACAGCACAGAAACACCAGCTCCAGACCAGGAGCTCTTGCCAGTAACCTCAAAGCTCAGGTCAACAGGTACATGAGTAGAACCTAAATAAGCTCCACTGCCACGGCAGATCCAATTCTTCACAAACATCAAAAAAATATATAAACCACCAGATTGTCTTGTTTGACTTATTCTGTGTACTCCCTAGCAGATATTGGCTGTTTATTTTCAGTCCATGAAACTTAACTAGATAATGCCACAGATTTCCAGACCTCCCTTCCTTTACTCCAAACATCCCCACCCATTCCCTGGTCAGATGTTAGAATCTCTGTCAGCCTAGGGTATGGTAATCTTTATTTTAAATATAGCTTCATTTATTTTGGTTTCCATCTACCTTTCCTGTTTAAATGAAAGCACAAAATCTATCCCTCTTCCCTGTGCTCCTGGGGTATTTCCTGCTGGTACCCTCTCACTGAGCATTTTATTTTGTATTTCCCATGCCACAGTTGCACTGATGAAACTCCCCAGTAAGACCTGTGTCTGTGTCTGCTGTTTCTGGTGTAAGATGCCATTTGCTTAATTGCTAAGCAACTATCACAAGTTGAGCCATGGTTTTCTAAAGTAGGCCTGGTCAGCACACAGATTATGTGCTACTGCTTTGGGGGAGGTGTGTTTTATTTTTAAAAAATGAATCCTTGTTTCCTAAACAAATGAGGTTTGGTTGATGATTTATCTGTGTGTATATTGCTACGGCAGTTTTGGATTAAGCTGGCCAACTTCAGACACATTTGCCAAAGAGTCCTTACAGATAAAAAGTTCATACAGATTTCTGAAAGTTTGGCACTTGTGCAGAAGACAGACATCCAAGTTAGTGCTTTGTTGAAGGAAGGGCAGAAGAGGAAGGTGAACTGTATTATTAGACCCCGGAGAATCCACACAGGATGCCCTGACCGCAGGAAAAGCTTTATTCAGCTCTTGCCCCTTATTAGCCTTGGATAATCAACCACAAAATAGAAAGTCACAGGAAACCAGGCAGCATAATTTCTACTGCTCCCAGAAGTACTTGTTTCTGGCTCAAGAGATTCACGTGGTGGCACTCTTTGAGTGGACACAAGGGTAACTTCCCACAGCTGCCATTCCACGGCAGCAGCACCTGGCCACCAGCTGAGCTGGACTCTTGTGAAATGTTGTCCCATTTTAGCTCTTTGCACATGCACCTAATCTGTCTTTGTGTCTGCAGCCAGTGATTTACGACATTTGGAATTTGTTCCCCCCCAGCAGGTGAATGAGACTTCGCAGAACTGTCTGTCTCCTGACACATAAATGGATATTTTTATTGTTGCAGGACATTTTGTTCCTCACCCTCCTCCGGATCCTGCTCAGATCCTCCCTGTAATCTTGCCATCTCTCTGTGACATGGCTCCTCAGCCACACCTGGGATGACGCACTGCCATTTCTCAGCTCGTTGCATTGTATGGCTACAGGTCCTGCTGCAACACCAGTGTGGAGACAAACAATAGGCAAAAATAACAAAGCCAGGCCGGCCTCAAAGGTGGATCTGTAGCCTCTATGAGTCACACTGCAATTTCACAATAAAGCCACCTTGTAACTTATGCTGCAAGACGCTGATTAATTTAATTTTTAAATATCTAAACAATAGTGGACATAGAGGAACAATAAAAAGAAAAAGCAGCACTGAGTATTCAAATGGTGCCAAAGGAGCAGTGATAAAGGAATGACCTTAAGCCTCACTAGATGGGTGCGATAACTCAGCATTTTAGATGGGCATGATGAACTTGGTGTTTGCATCTCATCTCTTTGAATAGATGGTATCAAGCCTTCTATGTTCTGATTGCTTTGCCTTTACTTTGACTTGTTTGAGCTCAAATAAATCCCCTCTGTGAGAATGACATCTAACCACACCAGCCTCATGGCTAGATAGGGTTCCCCAGTTTCTTCAAGGGGGAGGTCACTTTACACTGTCTCTTTTCAGCTAAATTGAAAGAATTAACTTGATGTTACTGAAGCCAGTGGTGGGAGAATTCTCTTACTCCAGCCCTTCTGACCTGACAGACCTGATGGACTGGGAGTGCCAAGGTAACTTTCATACTCTTTATCACAGGTTTTGATACACAATTGCCCTCCATTCACAGACACACACACACACACACACACACACAAACAAATCCCTGCTTGAAATAAAGTCCATCTTTACTTATAAGTTAGTGAGAAAGGCAAACCGAGAGGGAGAGAGGGAGTGTGGTTATTGGGAGGATCACAGGCATGGAGATTTAAATAGCAAGACAGACTAGAAAAGTTCCAGGCAGTTCTTGTACGAGTTGACCAGGAGCTCAGAAAAACCAAAATCCAGTCTACACCCCAGGCCTACATTCATGCATTGAGAACAAGTCACTTCCTGGATGAGCCCTATTTGTTAACCTCGTGGATCACATAATCTGTCATTTCCTGTCTTTCTGACATGAAACCACTTGGAATTGGATAGGTTTCAGTCTTGGAACAAAACAGAAGACACAGACCAACAAAAAGGGTTGAGTAATCTAATGTGGGGGCTGAAATGTTTGCTATAGGAAGGAACAAGGTTGTGTTGGAAAAAGATGATCAGTCCTGGTTCACAGAGGACAGGGTGAGAGAAGATGGTGGTGATACTTTGCCTTTTCTAGTGTTGGCTCTTTGAGGATTGACATGGACACAGCAGAACAAGGTTGGAAGTGTGGCATGCTGCTCATGCCAGGAGGAAAAAAGTGATCAGGAAGCAAAAGGATGATTGTCTGAAGATCAGAGGGTGTCACTGGGAGGCCACTGTCTGTGTCTCTCTTTTCATCTTACACCATTTTAGCCAAACCCTGGAGCCAGACTAAGGGTTGGTCTGTGTGCAGATTAGTGCTGCTGTCAGAAAAACCAAGCTCACAACATGCCCCGGGCACTGGGGAGCCTGTCCTGGGCCCTTATTTTGCTGTGTCCTGTTTCAGTGAAAGCAATGCAGGAAGCTTGGGAAAAGCTGACTCATGAGGGAAGTGAGAGCTGAGCCTTTGTACCATGAACTATTGAACAGGTTAAATGAAAGCTTCTGCCCTCATTCCTTCTCTGCTCAGTATGGGACAAGTCCCTGGGGTTGCCTTTACACAACACAGTCGCTGAAACTCCCACAGCCTCTGAAGGTGCCACAGGACTTTGCACAACGCTCACTAGGTGATTGGAAGGAGAAGCTGCAGAAGCACAGAGTGGTGTTACGTATTTAAATAGCCAGGATTACAAAACATCATTGTTTCCTCATTAAAACATAGAAACCCAAAGCAAGTGAAATATTATCAGGCAGTGCTGATTGAGGGTGTAGCAATTCTTGATTCTGACTGACTCAAACGTGCTTTGCTGAGCCCTTTGGTTTCAGCCTGTCTGGCTTATCTGTCATTTGATGGATTTTACTGGCTTTCTGGTGTGTTCCAGGCCTGATTAACAGCACTGCCATACATATTTTTAATGAGTTCTTAAAAAAGTCATGGCAAGTGGGTGGACTCTGGACTGCCTTATCCAGATTTGGGGCCATAGTGACTTGGTGCTGAGGCTGTCCATCTGTCTGCAGTCACACCAAGCCACAGCATTTGATCCCAGACCAGCAAAACCACAGGCATCAATGGTGCAGAAAAAACAACAACACAGCAAGCAACAGTTCAGGACTTGATCTGGGATTACTCAACACCTGGAAGGGCCTGAGCAATGTGTGGGGTGTGACAGTAAAAAAGCCAGTTCATGGATGGACTATAGCTGCAGTACTGTGTGTGCAGAACAGCAGAAGAGGTTGCAGGGATAATGAAATTTGGCTGGATTTGTCTTTTTCTCCTTCCCAAGCTAGAGAATTTATTGCATAATATGTTCTGTAGCTAAAGAGATGTTCATGGCCATTTAAAACACTGACTGAGAACAGAAGACTGAGCAAAGCAGATTTCCCAAATCCAGAATCTCAGCAGTGGCTATTTTCCATTTCTTTTGTGCTTGAAAAATAAGTGAGAATTTGAAAAATCAGCATGGCTACATCCCTAGGGGAGACTCAAATAAAGCATTAATTAAAGCAAAGAAAGGGAGGTGTCTTATTTGAACTTTGCTGAGCTGTATGGATTACCTATGAAAGCTGGCAGTGACAGGACAGCTGTGTGAAGAAGCCTGTGGTAGAAGCACTGGTGTCTTACACAAACAACAGGAGACAGGGTGGGAGACACAAAACAGTAATTGCCAAATAGATTTCTTCCTCATGAGGCACTTGCTGAGTCAGCAGAAACCTGCCTCTATTTTCTTTTGCAAGGCACTGTGCTGTTAATTAAGGGGAGAAAAAAAATTCAGCTGTGCCTACTGTCATTTACAGCTCTTTAGCCTTATCCTGCAAGGAATACTGCCAAGGGAGATGATTACATTCTGTCTATATCTGTCGATTGTTAATTATTCTCCATGTTTCTTCTTTTTTCACATATCATTGCAGAAAAAAAGTACAGCAATAATACAAAGGGACGTGTGTTAACATGGAGGTGTAGGAATATGAGAATGGCCTGGTGAGATTTCACTGTCTCAGCATTTAGTAGGACAATTTAAACTAGTTCTGCAGTTTAATTAAGATTTTGGGTTGCTGGCTTTATTGAGGTTCTAGAGGTAGAACTGGGAAGCAATGGAGGTCTTTACGCAACTTTCTGCCATGAGGGAAAGCATATATTTTTCAGGTCAGAAAGCCAAAATGCATTAATAAAAGAGGAATAAGCTAAAATTCATTAATAAAATAGGTAACACTTGTGACTACTGAGAACCTCACAGTTTAATTGCTTACAATAAGTAAGTAGCTACATGTACTTAGAATAGAATTGTATGGATCTTAGAGGTGGGAAAAGACCTTCAAGATCATTGTGTCCAACCTTTGATTTACTTTTATTCACCATATACTGTGACTTTGATCTACTGGATCAATATAATCTATATGTCTAAGCTATATTTAAAAATAGCTGGGTTATTGGCTGGAGCTGCCCCCAGTCTAGATCCCAGGGTCATAGATGCCGTCTCCTCCATGCTGAAGTGATCATTTTACTGCTTGCAGGTTACACATGAGCAGAGGGAAAAAACAAAAGCCCCAGGAAGAGGGTTTTATGCTGTGCTCCAGCTGAGGCACAGTGCACCCCATCAAAAAAAATGGGGTTCCTCCCCTTTTTTCCCCTTACCTTAAGCACAGTCAGCTGAAATGTCCATGGTAAGGCACACAACTGCTTTTTTTTTCCTAGGAATTTGAGCTAAGGTTTTAATTACTGTTAAAAAGGATGTGGATTTTCTGTCCTACAAAAAGACTACTAAAAAATTCTCTAAGCTCCCAGACTGTGCCAAGCCTGGGTACATGCAAATAGTTTCTTTGCCATATTTGCTAATAATCTGCAGAAGACAAAAATCACTGATCATGAAATACATGATCCCCTCCACTTTAATTTTGAAAATACTGAAAAGCCTCAATTCAAATCTTTGTTTGTTTTTCCTTATTATCACTGAAAAATTCATCAAACTCAGTATGGTTCCTCATAGAACAGCAGATCCTGCAAATTTTGCCTGGAAAGGGATTTTTTGATGGAAGAGCTCCTGCCAGCTTCAGTTCAGCAACTTGTGACTTGTTGGGAAGTGCCACAAAATCAGAGAGAAGAGGAAAGTAATAGTTGTCCCACTAACCATCCTTGCGCTGTTTGGCTGCAGAGACATCACTGCTGTTTTGGGCCTCCACCTGCATTCTTCCATCCCTGGCCAGAGAAGCAGAGGGGAGCAGGACCTGTGTGCACAAGGGGATGATAGTGAAGGTCTGCACATCTGAGGTGCCAGTCAAAATGCTGTGCCTTCCCCAGCCCTACTGAGCGTTTCCCAGGGCCCTCCCTAGGGACTGGTGGGGATTACTCAGCTCATGGTGGTTCCAGACTCTACCTTGGGTCAGAGCAGGTTTTTGGACATAGCTCTGTTTACCCACATCACTCAGGCATGGCCAGTGAATGTGGCAATCTGAAACACTCTTTAAAAGCCAGATGTGGTGCTCAGGAGTGGATCTGCTTAGGCAGCTGGGGAAGATTAAATCCTCTTATTAGCCACAGGGCAGCATGGCGTGGCACTCGGTACATTAGATAGAGATGAGGCTTTTTTTATGAAACCAAAAACTTTGCTGGCCCCCAAAGTCTGCAAAGGTTCAGCACTCTTTCAGTAATCCTGGATTTAGCAGATTTTTAATTTCAAGGAGGAACCTCCTAAAACACCTTGGTATGTGCATGGTTTTGAGCCTAGACCTGGCCACATTTGGCACTTTGGAAGTTTTGCTTTGGGTTTTTTGCATACAAATCCAAAACACAATGTAGACTCGGCAGGGAGGAACCCATGCAGACCAAAACTGCTGAGTTTTGCACAGCTCTAACTACAGTCTCTTCACAGTGCTGATTTTATTTATTATTGTTTGTACTGTGGTAGCAGTGCAGGGCTCCAACCAGCTCTGGGGCTGCACTGTGGAAAATGCAGGAGAATGAGGCAGCATCCCCAGCCTGAAGAGTGTATATTCTAAATAAACAAAACAGATAAAGAATGAAGAAAAGACATAAAGCACGTAAGCAGAGAGATTAGGGGGTGTTGACAAGACAATGCTTTTCTTTGCGTCTCTCTCATCCACATGCAAAATTGTGTTTATTTATCCTGTAAACTCTTTGGAGTCAGGGCTGCATTTTCCAAAATGTGTAGGGAGATGGGATGCAAGAAATGTGTGGAGAAATGAAGGTGCTGAGGGCAGTAGCAGGACATCAGCAGCCCGTAGGGCTGCCATACTGGATTTCGGCAGTGAGTATGAGAGCAGGAGGAAGGTGATGGGGAAGGAGGGACAGAGGAGGAGATTGTCTGCCTTCCTTAGCTTGGGTCAGGTCAGAAAACTCACTGTGACAACATGGGACAAGTCAGCAGACCACTCCATGCTGCAGATTCCTCTAGGGTTGAGCAGGGCTAAAGTGGCATTATTCTTCCTTGGTGTAAAGTGGTTTGAGATGCTCAGGTGAAAGGTGCTGGAGGAATGCAAAGATTTATTTTTCATAAACCTCTACACATATTCTTTTCACTTCCAAGTCAAGGCCTGAAGCCAGGAATTTTAGAGAAACATACTCCTCTCTAATTTTATATATATATATATATGAGTATAAAAATACATTTATAAAAGAAGCCAAGATATACTTTTTCAAAATGAAGCCTTAAGTTAGATTTCCTAAATCTATATATATCAATATGTTCTTAAATGAACAGCCATATTTAAAATCAGGAAACTTCATTAAAACTGAGTTGAGGACTCTAGCTATAAGTTCTTGCTTGAAGATGTTTTGCCACAACGTAGCTGCAAATTTCTTATCTTAAAAGAAGTTCTTACTGTCTGGTTTTGTTTTTTATATATTTCCTCAAATATTTAGGTGAAGGTTTGGGCCAGTTATTTTATCCCAATTATTCACCATTCTGCAACTATTAATTAAAACAAACAGCTCTCTGAAGCTGTTTCTCACAATGGGGAAGATTTATATCTTGAAACTGAAGCTTGTTTCACTATTTTCTACACTGCATAAACATCCAAGGTGGTTATTGCAGCAATCACCAATACAAGCTCTCAGAGCTCCTTGCCAGGCTTGTGATATTTATTGCTTGAAAAGCTCCAGCTCCTGGAGTAAAGTGATTAGATGAGAACCTCAGCTTTCAGTTAACAAAAGAAAGAAAAAGTAATTTTGAGAGAAATGGGAAACCATGAGCAGAATGCAGAGTCAAGGGTCCAAACATCAGAAAGGAAAGCAAATAAAGAAAACCCCACATGTGTTATTAAAGCCAAAGAACACTTAAACCAATCTCCCCCTTATAATTTGGCAGAGAGGGGCTGACTCATGGCTTGCGGCTGCCAGGGCATGGCTGAGGCAGGGGTTACTCATTGCCTTGGAGTGCCCAGAGGTTTTTCCCAAGGGGCTGCTCACCCTCTGCTGAGCTGCATGTGTTTGTACTGCCAGGTGCTGGGCTCCAGCCACTTCTATTTTCATTTTGTTTTTTTACTTTTTCTCTCAAACCATCTTTACAGAGGCATTCATTTAGGAAAATATCCTGCACAAGGAATTAACACCGACTTGGCAAATAAAGACAATAGGTCAACTCCTGGTCCTTCCAAATCTGACAGGATCTCTTTAGCTTTCAAAAAAAGGAAGAAAACCAGAACTATTCAAAACTCTTGGCTTCTACATAGTCAATAAGGCCATAACAATGTAAAGCAAATGTAAATATTATATGATGAAATGCATCTTTCAAAAAGCCCTCTTTTCTCAGCAGTTAGATGGTCTTTATATACAATGGGAAGATTCATTCCTGAAAGTAACTCCAACCTATTCAAAAAACCCCTACATATCATGGCCTAAAATACCTATTTTATACAATGCTTTTACCTTGTGAAAGCTCATTCAGCCTCCTGATTTATGAAGGCTGTACTTCTCCCTGCTCTGCTCCCCACAAACCCTTGGGGGAGAGTAGGAAAACTACAGAGCAGAAACCTGGCTAACTCCAGTGTGACTAAGGGGCACTGATAGAGGAAAACCAATGCAAGGAGTGCAACAAAAACACAAGCAGGAGAGAAACAAGAATATTTGTGCATGGCAAAATAGCACATGTTGAAATCTTTTGTACACCAAAGGCAGGGTGGGTCCCAGATGAGGCAGCAGAGCGGAGTATGGTCTTTTCAGCTGGCTGAATGTGCAGCCCATAGCCATGTTGCAGTCTGTAGGGTTTGTATTTATTCATTTACAGGGCTACAATTCCCACCTCTCTTCAGGGTGCAGTTAAACCTGACTTCTTCAAAATGTAGCTTCAGGAATCAGGACAGCTATATACCAGCAACAGATGCAGTCACAGCTCAGAGGAGAGATAAATCTCCTCCTGCAGGAGTGAATAGATGCCAGAACACTCTGAAATCCCCTGCTTTACCAGAGAACCTTGCATTATGAATGTTTCTCTGTACTGGGGTTCGGGTTATGCCTGTAATAATGATCCAGTATTGTTGTATCTGTTTCAGACATTGTGAGCTGGTGGAAGACAAATGTTGGACACACCAGTGCTGTCAGCTGCTCCAGTACTCTTTGGGAAGGCCATTCTTTCTATTCCTGCTGTTGATTCAGCCACACACCCTGCCAATAAACCATAGAAATAGCTGCCTAACAGGTCATCCTCACTACACAAGAGGGGGCAGTTTGGCAGCACCGGACAATTTAACCACCAACCATCGCTGTTCCAGGATAACCAAATTCCTGAGCATACTGGCAGCTCCTTCTGAACTTATGTCTTATCCCACTGAAGTCCTGGGACTTCCCACACTTTTGGAGTCACAGCTGATGAACACAAAGGTGCAGCCTGATGCAGTCCTATGGTCCAGTTTTGGGAGTGCTGTTGTGGTCCAGAGTGAGCCAGCACCGGGGTGTTGACAGCTGGTGAAACCCAGGCCAAGTGTCTCTGCTCTACCACATCTCAGCCTGGGTAAATTGCTGAACACTGTTTTGTCAAGGTTACAAGGCTGAAGTGTCCTCCAGCTACCTACTGCTCACGTCCAGAGAGATGCATTAAGGCAAACAGCTGGAACAGCTGGAAGGGAGGACACAACAAATAGTTTGCTTTTGCAAACAGATCAAGGGACAAAGGCAAGTATCCCACAATAATTTGGCAAATACCTGAAGTACAATCCTCACGTATGTGGGATGTGGCTTTACAAAAGAGCTCACTGCCTAATGCAGCCCAAAAAGGTTGGCACAACCATGCCATAAAGTGCTCCAGACTTTGGAGGCTAAAACTCAAGAATGCCAGGCCCAGAAAAACTCTGCTACAAAGTCAAAGCAATTCATGCAGATTTGTAGATTGAAATGGAAGTGCCCTCACTGTACTGATTACTTAATGCCATTTTATTTCTTCATTCCCTTTTGAAGAGAACTGTTGTGTGAGCAAACAGAGCCTCAGTTTTCTTGTTGAAGCTCCTGACGCCAGTGATCCTCCACTTCCATTCAACACAAATATATGTGGAAGTCATAGGGTCAATTTGTTTACCTTGCCTTTGGCAAGGCTTGGGTTCATCAGGATAATTCCAGTAGTTGCTAAAAGGTCTTGAAATTTTTTTCTCTGGTGTCATATGGCTTTTGAATTTTTTTTTTTTTCAAAGGAGTGGGTAGCCATGAACTGTTCACAACACACCAAAGAAACAACATTTTTCTCCATCAAGCTCATCCTGTGGATTAATTAATTTGCATTTCTGGCCCTTTCAAGTGAGGGGAAGTAATACAGATGTGAGCAGTCATTTAAGGTTTTTAAGCATTATGGTTCACACCATCCAAAATGGATAACCCAGACTACTTGTTCACAGGAAAAGGGAAGATTATGGTGGACATACTGATATTTTGGGAAAAATGGGAGATTTTTAATAATAAAAAAATGTATTTTACAGTTGCTATTATTTATTTAAGTTCAAAGCCTCTGGCGCATCCACACTGATATGCTGTGAATTGCTTCTTTGTTTTTGGTGATAGACAAGTTGATTTCATATTGCTGATTCCATTTGGTTTGGATTATTCTTGTTATCCTTTCAGCTAATGGACTATTGAGCCTGCAAACAAGTCTGCTGTCTGGTACCATCAGCTGATTTACACCAGATTTCTGAAATAGAGTAGTTCCAGTTCTTGGGGGTTGTGTATACAGGAAAAGCAAGAACTTGATGATAATCAGGGCAGCAAAACACTCTTTTGGACAAGAATCATGATGTCTTAAGTGTTGCTAGGGTGAACTAGGCCTGTATACAGGAATGAGTTAATCCTGAGATAACTGTCAATCATTTGCCATTAACCATGGCTATTGGTTCTGCAGCCTGGCCTTAGGTGAAATTACTATGTAAAAAACTCCACAGTGTCAGTAGCAACGAAGTACAGTGTTTTCTGGCAGGCTCTGTGAGCCACTTCAATGCAGGAAGCAATAGATTATAAACAACTTTTATTTTAATCCCTGCAGGATGCAATGTGAAAGTCCAAAAACAAGACCTGTTTTTCTCAAAGCCCTCCAGAGGAAAAAAGTTCTTGATACCCCAATACAATATCAAAGAGATCAACAAGTAAAGAAAAACTATCTGTTCCTGGCAAGACATCAGAACAGTTCCCACAAGTTTATGGCTGTCCAACTGATCATCAAAAAAAGATTTTTGCTTGGGTTCAGGACTTTTCAGTGCCAAGAGGTGTTGTTGATTGTGAGATGCCTGGTATTTTCAAGTGTGACAGCCAAAGTACTGCTGAGGGATCATAATGGTCCTTACTATGTGAGATGTGTTATCTCTGGGCTATTTTATGCATAAACTGGTCTTTCTGTGAGAAAAATGCTCCATGGTGTGTTCAATGCAGGGAGCTATTGTGCACACAGATTATTTGCACACCCTGCCATTTACCTAAAAAGCATGCACTGATCTATTTCCTGTGAAAAAACCTTAATATCTAATTCTTAGATGTAAAAAAGTCCATCAATTTTTGCTGTGCTCACCATGAGCACATTCCAGGTGTTTATTCTCATAGATTTTTTTGGGCAGAGTCTGAAGGAAGCCAGCTTTTCCCTAGCACCAATGACTGGATATGGGTTTTTTCTCCTATGTTTCTCTTCTTCTCTCTGTTCCCACCTCCCACCCTCTCCCCCAGCCAGTGACAAGGGGCTGATTGAGTGGCAGTGGCCAGGGGACAGCTGCAGGGGCTCAGCACAACTCTGGTCCCCCAGCAGCAAGGGACAAATGCAGCCACCCCAGGGTCTGTGGTTTGACATCGTGTGGGCTGGGCAAGGAGCTGGGCTTCCACACTGAATGGCACTCAGAGAAAAGCAGCCAAAAGCTTGAAAGGAAACCTTTTGGAAGGTTAGCTGAAAATCTTTCAGAGCTCCCAGACCGTCATGAGGTCAAGCTGTGCTGGGGAGGGCTCTGTGCTGAACAGGGAGAAACACGATGTCTCTGGGAGCACAAACACAAGGATTTTGGCAAATCTTCCTCAATGTCAACTTAGGCTTTGACTCAGATGATGCTGTAAGGCCATTTCCACCTTCACACACTGCCTTGCCATCTGATCTGAGTAATTTTACAGTTCCTATTCACCCTTCTCACAGACTTGCAGAGTGTATCACTTCTCTAAGGTGACCAAAGTGGTTTTGAATGCTGATAAATCCCCCAGATTGAAAAGATGTCTGGGGACATCCCACTATCTTTTCACTACCTTTCTTCCTCCCCTCTAACCATTCCACAAGTAGTCAGGAGAGCAGCAAAGTTCCCAGAAGCGCGAAACAAATGCTGTCCTGGCAATGCACATCTTTAATGAAACACTGGATGGGGGCTGGTGCTTGCTCATGACTTTGCAGAGCTGTGTAACACCTGGGCTAGCTCTGAAGGAAGCTCCTTGTCACTGCAGAGAGCCCCATGCCCTCCTGTCTGTTCCCCACAGACCTTAGTCCTGGTCCTTGTCCCTCCAGTGCTGGAAGCTGGTGCTAGATGGTGTCTGTCCTTGCAGCTTCTTTGTGAAGCTCAGCTTCTGAGCCACCACCTGACACAACCCACCCTAAATATGTCCCAGACAAAATACTGGCAGTGCCAACATTCAAACCCCATCACTTAAAGGCTGTGGTCCTACAGAAGTGATGTCCTTGGTGAGGCTGCAGCCCTCCCCTCTTCAGGAGATATCAGAAAAGCGCAGATCTGACAACAGGCAATGCTTACTTGAAGCATTGCCAACAATTTGGCAAGTTATTAGCTTTATAAAGCTCCTCAGCCATAGCTGCCCTGTCATCCTCCTCAAGACAAATGTTCCTATCATCTGTCACTGGGTCCTGCCATTTCGCTGCAGCTGAGGAAGTCCACATTGTTGAGATAGGAACTAGGCTTTGGCAGGAGATCACTGTGAGTGGGAAGTGAAAAAAATCCCGAGATGGAAGCAAGCCAGTAGGAAAATCACACTGCACTGAGAAAGCAGAGGTGCAAAATTTCTGAAAGCAAGGGGGCAAGTCCTTCTCAATGTCTGCCCCTCCCAGAGTAAGGTGGTTTGCTGGGAAGTTCAGATTTTTTGTGATGAAAGCCAGTTCCCAATGGCCCCTTCTGTTGGGCATGGCAGGGAGTTTTGGAAACCACACTAAGCAAATTCCAGCTCTTGGAGCTGAGCATGGAGTTCTGCAGATTGCTGTGAATGCTGACACTCAAAACTGGTTTTAGCTGTGCTTCATCCTCAGAGATTCCACCTGCGTTCCTTGTGACCCAAATCCTGGGAGGAGAAATTCAGCTGGCCATTTTCACTAAACCATTTCCTACATCTTTGCAAAGAACGTCTATGCAAGGGACTTAATGAGATTTTGTTTGCTGCACAACTTTTTTCATACAGGCTAGTCATTTGAAATGGTAAATCACACAGCTCTGGATATGCAATAAAATAAAATAATAAATAATATTTAAAAAAAATAAAATAACGGGTTGAAAAATGTTTCTGTAAATGGTTTTGACTGAATTATACTGCCTAATTATTTCTTTTTAGTGATATAAAAGGTATTCAGAATTTTCCTCTTTCCTTTTTAAAGCAAAGTCAACACCCTAAATTTCTAGCCTTTGATTTGTTTAAAAATCTTTGCTAAAAGTGTGTATATTTTAGTCAAACCATTTTCTAAGGAATTAAAAAAAAAGTTAGTTTCAGGTTTTTATTAAAAAGGAAGAAAATTGATAAAGATAACAGAACTCTCCCCACTCCACTGTTCCACTCATAATTGCCTTTTGATTTTAAATCAGCTCAGCAACAAGGGCAAATAAAAACCTGAATCCCAAGCATCTGTGACTTAAATCAACAACACGGCATGACAAAGTGTGCAATTACACTAGATTTGCACACTTTTTAAAGAGGCAAAAACTTCTGGCCCTTTGCCACATCTTATAGGCTGGGAGAGGGGTCTGGGACACCTTGAGTGATTGCTGGGGGTGCCAAACCTCCCACCCATGTCTATGGACCCAGGCACAAGTTCCTTGCCTAGCATTTCCACTCAGGCTTTATCAACTGGCTACAGTTTTCCCACTGTTGTTCAGGATTGAAAATGACATTTTTATTTGCTTGACTAAATTCTGAATGTGACTCAATCCTCGCCCACCCCAGAGCTGTGTCCTCTTTAACAAGAATAATGTTTAGGATTCGAGTCATAGTCCACTAGGCGAGTATAATCAAAGTGGTTTGGCAGGGTGTGGGGAGGAACAAAAAAACAAAGGGAAAAAACCCAAA
>NC_031773.1:70845679-70904925 GCF_001522545.3 Parus major | reverse complement strand
CCCCCAGCCCTTTCCTGGTACAGAACAGAGTGTCTTGTACTCCATTCAGCTGGCCTGGCTGTAATGGTTTTGTGTACAGGTACAGTGACCTGCTGCTGCTGCTTCTAAACAATCAGAGGAGGCCCTGTGATTTTGGGGATGAAATTCCCTGAGGTAGAGTGGATGGATGTATTTCCCTGGCTCAGACCAGGGTGACAACTCCTCTTGGTCCCTGTCCTGCCATGCCTTGCATGCTGTCTGTGTATTTCTAGGCAAGTATTGAAAAAAAAAAAAAAAAAGAAAAAAGAAAATAAAGAAGAAACATTTTCAGGGACTGCACAGAAACCACTGCAGGAGTTGCTAGAGCAGTGTGCATACGTTCGAGAGGAATCCCTTTCAGTTCCTCTTTTCTTCAGCTTTATTTAAAAAGGGTTTGAAGGCTGGTTTAATTATGAAAACCAGCTCTCTAGACACCAAACAAAACGGCAGCCTAGCTTAAGTTGGCACCAGGACAGATGCATATTTTGCTCCCTTCTCCATGCCAATCGGCTGTAGCTCATCCAGTATCTCAATCCAAGTTGGCTGTCTGAAATCCAAGTTTAGTGGCCTGAAAATATCCCAGTCCGGCTTTGTTTCATGTGGTAAACAGCTTGCTCAGTTTATTTCTTCAACGTTTAAAACAAAAATCAACACACACCCTCCCCCGGCAAAAACCCCACATTACTACATATTTTGGTAATAGCTTCTCTTTACATTTCACCCCACTGCAGGATTTCCCTTTTTTTCCTCTGTATATGCTGACCATGAAACGCTGGCAAAACACACTGCTTTTGAAAAGATAGGCCTGATTCTGCTGGGCACTGAGCTCTGGTGAATGGACTCAAAGTTAAGACCAAACCAGCTGGTTCAGAGTTCTGAAGCAAAAATGTTTGAGGCTGTTTCATGCTTGCAGCTTTGCCAGCTCCTCTGAGCTGCCTGGCCATCTCCTGGATTCAGCTAAAATTGAATCTAGCCACCTGTGGGAGCAGACAGACCTCAGAGATGGTAGCTTTGCAAAGCTGGGTCTTTGTGGAGCCTGGTGGCTCCTTGGGGTTCAGCCCCCCCTGTCCAGTAAAGGTTTGCAGGACAATGTGCATCAGGCAAGAATAGCAAGCAGTAGCAGGGAGGGTTTATCATGATTTACCATTGATGCAAATTCCCTCCCCTCCCTTCCCCCACTGCCATTTTAGTACAAATAAAGGGCCCCAGGCTCCCTAGTCAGCCAACAGGATCGAGATTGCCAAAAGAAAACAAACCCAGTGTGGGGAGGCTGCCCACAAAACACAGCTTAGTCAGTACTGTGGGGATGAGAAAAAAAACAAACAGCCTCCTGAAAGGCCAGGGATGGAGTATGCTTTCCTTGGTAATTAAACTCAAGCAAGGATTCATCTCTCTGGGTTTCTTACTGCCTGTTTCCTCACAAAGGAAATTGGACATCTCTGAAAACTGAAATTGGGTTGCCAGCTTTCTAAGAAGCAACCGTTTTCCATGGGGTACAGCTAAACCCCAGGAGCTGATTAACAAGTCAGTCATCTAATTTTCACCTTCCCTGTTAGCTTTGCAATTGACCCAGTATTTACCAATAAATTTATGAGTCACTGAAGAAGAAAAAAAGAGAGATAAAATGTAAAGGGATGAAAGATATATATATAGCTTGGGGAAATAAAAGAGATTAAAAATGTCAGGGAAGCTGGAGAAATCCCTAGGAAATCAAGAAATATCCCAATCATCTTTCTTCTTCCACCTTCCTAGTGAGAAGCTACATGGTGTTCAAACAAGGCAAGATCGTGCCACCTTTTAATTACCATACTTATATGGATGCCTTATATGGGTACTTCATATAGTGGAAATACTGGGCAAATATTAACTTACACTCTTTGGAACCTTTGGTTTAAAACAAAGAAGTTTCAGAAGTGTGGGGAAGCACATACTTGGAGAAGAGGCTCATTTCCAGCTTTTACCCTGTCAGTGAGTCTGACTGCAAAAGATGCCACTGAGCACAGAGGAGATTTCAGCTGTACTGAGAGCACTGCAAAGCCAGATGTTCTATACTGCCCTGTGCCTTCTGCCTCCTGCTTTGTGTTCACATTGAGAGACCATAAGAACAGAACCTGGCTGCAGGCAGCCTCTGTCCCTCTTGGTCTGGGCTTTTCTGATCACGCTTTTTTTCTTCCAAACTGCAAGGCAGGGACACAGGACAGGCACTGCCTCTATTCCAGACTGCTGTTAAACTTGGCAGGTTTGGTGAAAATCAGCAGCAACAGGTGAGCAGCCCTGCCCTGCCTATGTGTGCTGGGATGGAGATACAGCTTGGTTTGGGAATATGCCACCCCATTCCCTGAAAACAGAGACTTTCTGAGATTTGGGTTATCCATCCTGATGCCACACTGCCATGGGAAGAGAGGGTTTTGGGGAGCAGGAGGGGAGTGCATCCCAAGCAGCTCTGGGAGGCACCACACCAGGCACAACCCAGGGCCCTGCCAAGCTCAGTCGAGCCTGAGCAGCACGGTCAGGGTTAATCCTGACCACAGCACACACTTCCTCTTTCCCCTCCCCGGAAAGAAAATAGCATATTTCCTGAGAGGGGATGATGACTTTGCAGTGCTCATAGCAGCTCTCCCAATGGCCAGGGGTTTTTCTAGTCTGGGAGGCTTCAAAAGCTTGTGCTCTTCCACCAAAAGGCACTTTCAGTATCTATTGGGTTCAATTTCAAATTTCTCTAGTGAGGAACACACTGATACATCTGGCTTCTGTACTAACCCAATAGGATAAAGACACAGAGGGTTATGCTCCCAAAGAGCATCTGCCTATTTGCTGGCACTTATCAGGAAATGCACATCAGCAAGCGTAGGCAGACACACGGGTACATTGAGAAAATGCCTGGATGCTGGATAAGTCTGGTGGAGCTTTTATCTCTTGGGAAAAGTGATTCATGATATGTTCTCTGCTGAAACTCACAGGCATTTGATTTCTTCACTGATTCCCAGAAAAAAGAGCAGAAGCTCCTTTTAGATAGGTGAGGAGAAGCAGGAGAAAAAAGAAAGGAAAAAAGAAGGCTGAATGTTATTTGCTGGTGAAATCTTAGCATGTGGACTTGGTGTTATGTCACTGGAAGCAGAAATTCCATGTTCTGCGTTTGAGAGGGGGCATGGTGAAGGCTGAAGGAGCAGAAAAAATCTTCCCTGGGTGAGAGGGGGGTTGCTGTGTCACTGCCAGGCAGCCCCACTGACCCCTCAGGTGTAGGCAGCCTGGCTTTGGTGGGCTATCAGCAGGAGGGTGGTGATGGGAATGCGTCTCCTGGAGAACCATGGGACCCTCAGGGATACAGGCCCATCTCCAGCTCAGGGACATTTTGATACCAATGGGAAACAAAAGCAAAAGTCATTTGCTGCCCTGGGTGCAGCGATGCAGCTGTGTTTAATGGAGACACAGATATCCAGAGGACAGGGAGGATTGCCAAACCCAGGATTTTTCTTCCTCAGCAATACCTGGCTTTTTTTTTTTTTTTTTTTTTTTTTTTTTTTTTTTTTTTGGTCTGGATGCTGTCCATCCACGAAGTCTGCCCCCCTTCTCTGCTCTCAAGTTTCCCCTCAGGATTTAGATCTTAACACCTCCAAATGCAACTTGGCTTCCTTCCTAGAAGGAGCAGGCTTGTGGGAAAGGGGTTGCACAATGGCTTAGTTCAGTAGGGACAACAAACCTGCAGACTTTTTCAAGCCCAAAAGCAAGGGTGATTTGCCTTTATACAGGAGGGCAACCCCCTGTCAATGGAGCAGCTTCCATTCCCATAGCTGAAGAACCTGGGCTCCCTCTCTGTTTCACATCTGCACAGATGGAGAGGGCACAGTGTTCCTACTTTGTATAATAATGTCTTATTTGCACAGTAATCTCAGCTGTGGAAAGGAAATGTCTTCTTGGCCCAAGTTGTGAGCTGTTAAAAATCTGGCAGATCCCATGATGGAGGTGGCTGCATTTCAGTGGTGGGAAAAGTGATTTTCATATTGTTCTGGCATAGTTCTTGTAAACTGAACTTCTGTAACACTTCTCTTTGAGATCCATGGAAGTTTTTGCCTTCTCTAGGCCAGTAGTGCAGGACCATCAGTTTGTAAAACTGACTGAGAGGAATGCTACAATGAAGTTTGCTTGTCAGAGGTTTTCTTTTTGTCCTTCTGTTTTATTTCTCTTGAGATAATCAGAGTTGACTTTTGAATGTCACACTTGACTCTTTTTCAAAACTATCTGCCCTCAACAGGACGCAACTCACTTTTACAATTATGACAGTGAAGTGTGTTTTTTATACATCTGCAGATGCAAATGACTGTTTTATGATGATTGTCTTGTGTAAATGACAATGACTTTGCCTGCTAATCAGGTATGCCACTGGGTGCTATTTAAAATCAGATTCTTTCTGAGGCTGAGGTGAACATTCAGCATGAAGACTTCATGAACCAGTGTCAGCAGCTCTTTTTATCTGCTCCTGCATTTGTGGGCACTTTTTTCTGCTTGTCACACTGCGGGCCCACATAGCTGTGTCGTTCCACAGGAAATGGATAGAGGAAACTGATGTAAGTTAAAGATAGTTCAGAAAACAAAAATGGTTATTATTCAGCAGGATCTATTCCCTGCCCTGCTCCATTGCACGGCCCCATGAACAGTTGTGCTGGCACAGTGCAGAAGGAAATGTGCAAGGGTGGAACAAGGTGATCAAGGCTTCACAGAATCCCAGGATGGGTCAGGTTGGAAGGCACCACAGTGGGGCAGCTGGTCCCACCTCCCTGCTCCAGCAGGGTCAGAGCATATGGCTCAGGATTGTGTCCAGAGGGGTCTGTAATATCTCCAGTGAGTGGGACTCCCCATCCTCTGTGGACAATCTGCTCAGTGCCCAGTCTCTGCACAGGGAAGAAGTTCTTCCTTCAAGTGGAACCTTCTGTACATCACTTTCTACCCGTTCCTCTTGTCGTACTTCTTGGCACCTCTAGAAAGAACCTAGTCCATCCTCTGACCCCTATCTGCAGATACTGACAGACATTGAGAAGACTGAAGTAGCTGTAGCCTGGGTTCCTTGTCAGATATTGCCATTATTTATTTCTGATGATCTGTTTGCAGGGTCTTTTCCAAGGAAACATCTCACCCTCACTGACTTAAGAGAGGATCAGAAGTGACCATAGATTCACCTTGACACACCTGAGGCTGCAGCTCAGGCAGTGTCATGGTTTAAAACCAATAACTAAGAAAATTACTTATTTCTTGCTGTGAGATATGGATTAGAACAAGAGCAAAACAGGCATAAAACTTAAAAGGAATAAACAAAGTTTATTGACAAACTACAATAATAAGAACACCAGAATAAACTTCCAGAAAAACCTTTTCATCCCCTATCTACCCACTATTCTCTTGTTCACATGACAACAGAGACAAAAACTTTGGAACTTAGGTGGTTAAAACAGTCCCAATTCTTGCTACAGTCTTTTCACCAGTCTTTGTAGAGAAACAGAAGTTTCTTCCTGTTAATTTATGGAGTTTCTCACAAGAAAACTATTTTTGTTATAGTTTTCCATTGCTCTGATATCAGCTGCCCAGAGCTGCTGTTATCAGAGCCCACCCCTCCCATTTTCACATCACTCTGAGGTGTGTATTATGGGCCATAAGTCTAGGGATAGCATTTTTAAGGATGAGTATTCAAAGGCAAAAAAGTCTTCTTCATCTGTTTCTGTGAGCTTCACTAGACAACAATTTTCTCATTGCCTCTCAAGGATTCAAATCTCCCAGCACTTCACTATACCATAATTACTCAAGTTTACACTTTGAACACTTTATTCCTCCCTATTTACTTATAATGAATTAAAGGAGTTCTCTTCAGGACTTCATTGTCCATCTCCATAGTTTTAACTTAAGAAAGATATTTCAGCTAAATTAAAGCATTCTCTACCTTTTCTTCAGCTTCTTTTCTTTCCTGTCACTGGTAGTTTATAAAGTCTCTTTTCATGTTGATCACTCTCTTTTTTTCTCTCTGGATAAAAGATTAATCCGCAAGTCTCATCTGGGTAATGAAAGAGTTAAAATCTTGCCCAGGCTGTTGTAGGTAATTCTGTGGCCTCGGCCGGTGCAGGAACTGGAACTGTCTACGATGGAGAGTTCCTCATGGCTGCTCTGGAGAGTGTAGTCGCCGCCCCAGCCCGCTGCAGGCCCAGAGTCTCTCTCTTTCTTCACTCAGCAGTTCCTAGTGAATTTAGTTACAGCAAAAACCCTGCAGCCGAGCCAGAGATCGGCTCGGCTCGGCCCGGGCAGAGCCCCGGGGAAAACCCCCTGCAGGGCCCGCATCTCCCGGCCGGGAGATGCGGCAGGCCCAGCCCTGTCCCCGCCGGCCGCATGGCCTGGGCTGGGAACGGGAGGCTGGAGCTCCGTCACTCTTCAGAGCCAGGAAACAAAGAGAGCCAAGAGAGCTCTGGTTTTACACTTTAAGGTAGGGTTCACAAGTTGATCCCACTTTTCAATGGCCTAAACTGCTGTCAATTCTCAGCAATGACCGATAATTGGTCAGGAGAAAAGACTCCAGGCAGTTCCCAGAAACTTCAACATTTCTTAAAGGTAAAGTTAACTCCATGACAGGCAGTCATCAAGGTGATGCCCTGTTTTGGGCCCTCAACAGTCTGGCAGAACAAGGGCAACCAAAGCACAGCCTGTTTCCTCTGGCTTTTGCTTGTACAGCTTAAACCATCAATGCCATTAAGGACAGGCTGTAGTGGTGGCTCCCAGTAACTTCCCAGTTGGTGTGTGAGATCTACTGTACAACCTAGTAAGATCTGATGGGAAAACTATTTAGTTTGGTCCACATTTTGTGCTGCATCTTGTCCCTCTTCTCATACAATTCCAGGGAGCAGCTGAGTTTTTGCTCTTATAATAATACTTAAAAAAAACCAAAAAAACCCAACCCAAACCCAAAAAAACCAAAATCCAAAGGAAATTAAACCAGAAACAACTATATTCAAAAAACAAAGGGTCTGGCCGCTGCCCAAGAAAACAAGGAAATTTAAAGATAAAGCAAAGTGTCCTTATTTCACCCTGTTGTGCTTGAGGATGGCTGGGCTTTCCAAAGAAGGCGAGACACAGCTTGTCCTGCTCTGCCAGGGAGTGGCCAGTGAAGGCCAGGCCCTCCCAGCAGATAAGCTGGACTTACCCCCACTCCTTAATGGGAAAGTCATGCAGCAACGCTGAAACCCAGACGCTGGAATCTAAAAGACGTCTCAGCCATGTGTGCGGCTGGGATGGATTAGGACTAAATGAGCCTGGGACTCACCAATGGACATGGAAAAAAGGCAGACTCAAATAGAGTGAATGTCCCTCAAATCCACTGATGGGGTAATGTTTTAAGGGAGCAAGTAGGCCCTTTTAAAATTTTGTTCTTTTGTGATATCAGATTTACTACTATCAAAGGCCTCCAGAAAAGCTAACTGTTATAATTTCTATTCATGAGTCATCATTAATTTAGCAAAATCTATTTGATTTATTCTTGAATAATTTGAATATCAAAGGATTTCCTCTATCCTCCTTCAGAGCCTACATGGCCCTGGTGAATGTCTGTGCTTTCATTTATGATGAAGTTAAAAGGCATAGGCAGTGGCTTGGAATAGGAAGATGTTCCAGACCACTGGGAAACAATATATCAACCCCCATGCATGACATCTGCATTCCTGTGAATGCTTCTTGCAGGTGAATGTCCTGGGACAGGGTAAAATGCACACGTCTGATTTTTATGTTCCCTTTGCTTGCTGAAATCCCATTAAAAAATAATTTGCATATTTTTTTCTGTTATTTTCTCACTGTTGTGTTTAGACTCTACTATTCCCCCTGTTCCTGGACCCATCAATATTTTATACAATGAACTGAAAGACCAGCAACAAAGACAGTCCTTTCAAACCTCCTGTGTCTTAAAGACAGAAATTGTTTCCAAGTGGTCAGAACATTTTACCAACTTTTCTTTTTGATAATGCCCTTTTCTAATCCAGGAATCAGAGGTTGATCCAGGTCTTAGAGATGACTTCATTTATAAGCAAATTTCCTAGAGATAATGGGTGCAAAAGCTACCTTCTCCTTGCAGCTCCATTGGCAGCCAAGCTTTTTGGTAGTTTGCAGGGACACTGGGAAACTAGAAGCCACCTCTGAGGAAGCAGCCATTGGTTTGAAAAAACAAGCTCTCTCCAAGGTTCCCAGACAAGATCTTCTGGGGAACCTCAAGTCCCCAGCAGTCTAGAAACATGGGGAGCTGAATTGGGTCTCCCATGTCCCAGCTGACAGTCCTAATTTCAGACCTGCTGATTATTCTGGAGTCTGGCTTTCTTTTTTTTGACATACTGTCTTGGTTCTAGAAGACAGGTGTCTGCTAGGGAGAACAGGAGCCTCCCGTGGGATGAACGAATGTAGACCCCCTCCCTCCGAATTATTATAAATTTGAAATCAAGGGGCTCTCAGGCAGAGATCTGGGGATAGGAATAACAGTTCTTTACTAATATAACCAGGCAAACAAACAACAATAGCTACAGCAATAACAAGAACACAGAACCAGGGACCCCGGGACAGCTTTCTTGGCTGAGATGGGATGGAGGAGAGGCTTTTGTTTTCACAAACCCCTCGGGCAGTCAGTCCTGGTGCTCCTGCAGGGCTCCGAGGAACAATCGGCTGGAAACAGCAGGGATGAGCTGAGATCCTGGGCCGGTGGCTGAGGTGTATCAGCAGCTCCGCGGTGGTGGCTGGCACTGCCACACGTCCCGGCAGGACAGGGGGTGCGAGGCCGCCAACAAAGAGGGGAGAAGGAGAAGAAGCAGCCGCTCCGTCTGGGTGATGGCGAAAATTCCCTTCTCTCCACCGCAGCAGCTTCGAGACCAGCACCCCAACGTCCTTCCCCGAAGCCGAAGAAGGCCCAGCTAAAAAAACTGTCCCCACCCTCTTTTTCTGCCCCTTTTCCTCCCCCCCTGGGCCCGGCCACTCTTTGTCCGTTTTGAGCACCCTTAAGTACCGGTAGTTAGCTTGTCTCAGCACATAATGGGTAAAAAAATTCCCCGGGCAGGCCAGAAGGACAAAACAAAAAAAAAGGACACCTAACCCTCAACACATACCATTTCAAAAGGTCTCTGTTTCAACTCAGTATGAATGAAGGAAATTTGTGGAAGCTTTAAAAAACTTGGCAGGATGGAAAAGCTTTCTCACCCATCTAAAGGTTTCTGTTTTCTCCTGGATGAGAGTAGGAGTTTCCAAGCTTATCTAAATTTTCCCAGTGGAATGAAGACTCCTGCCCAGTGAAGTAGTGAGAATAGCTTGCTTCTCTCACTTATCTTTTGTTGAGCCTTCAGAAGTGACACACAGACCTCCCTGAGCTGGATAGTGTTCAGTGAGAGGGACAAATGCTGATATCCAGCACAGAGACTCCTATATCCAATTCCTTCAGAGGCACTCCTTTACTCTGCTCTTTTAAATGTCTCTATGGCTATTTATTTAAAGCTGCACCTTTTCTTATTCTGGCCCTGAGGAATCAATGCATCTGGCAGGAGACTGTAGCACCATTTCAGAGCCATTTGTGTGAGATACTGATGTCCAGACTCTTAATAGTTCTTACCAGCTGCTAAGTAACTACACCTTTTCCAGTTATTTTTAATTCACCAAAGGAGTGCAGTGCTGTTCAAGCCTTTTGGCAACTATTTTTTAACTACTATATTTTTCAGTAATTGGGTTGCAATGCAGGAAGCTGTTGGAGCATTAGTTTGAACGGGACACACACAGAGATAATGCTGCTAAAAAGTGCTTCTTCTTCAAAGGGTTTGTGTTTTCCGTGCATGTTTGCTCAATAGTTTGCAGCATGGACTTTCTCCAAGGAAGCCTCCTTCCAAGCCCAGTCTCTGTGTGGAAGCTGGCATGGAGTCCCTGCTGTGGGTGACTCAGTGGGGAGTGTGCACAGCTCCATGTTCCCAAACGTCAGCTCCTTCCCTGCCAGCAGCATCCCAACTGCATTTCCCAGCGGGAGAAGGACTAATAGGACGGGCATCTGTCTCACCCTGACATTCATCAGCAGCCTGAGAGGCACAGCTCCAGTGTGTAAACGCTCTAGTCGGAGCCAGGCTGCAGCTCGCCTGCCCCGCGGCTCTGACTCACGGCACCCGCCTGCAGGGTTGGTGGCTGGGAGCTCCAGTGGGATTAGGCAGCACAGGTGGCACCACCTGCTGCAAAGCTGTCCTGCCCCGGCTCACCCCCCAGTGACTCCCAGACGGGTAAGAGCCGGCTCAGTTGCTGAAGGGGAAGTGGCCAAGGGGACAATGGCCTCCTTGTAGCTGTTCGGCAGCATCACTGCCCTTGCCACCGGCTGGCATTTGGCACAGCTCGTTGGGCTGGGTGCAAGTGGGGCAAGTGGTTTTGGCTGTGCCCCTCTGGAAAGGTGTCAGGAAGAGTCAAAGGTCTGTGTTGATCTCTAGCACAGAGCAGGGCTTTCTCTTTGCCACGAGATCCACAGGGATGTGAACCACTGCAGGCTCTGTCACAGGCACTGCAGGTCAGGGGTTACAGCTGCTGCTCTCCTTTATTTCTGTGCTTTTCCTGCTGTGCTTTCCACTCATTTGGATGAAGTACCTAAACAGGCATGTCTCTTGGGGGAGAGAGAGCCCAAAACCTCCCTAGAGCCGAGGTGCTGCACTCTGACAGTGCTGCTACCTTTGCCTGCAGCCTAAGGATTTAAGCCAGTGGAGTCACCAATTGGTTAAACCACCACTGAGTGTTCCTGTCACTGTCATTGCTGACCACAAGACCTTTTTTGAGCAAGGGAACTGGCAGTGGTGTCCAGCACCCTCTCCCCTGCATCCCTCAAGCATAAAAGAGGTGGGAACCCCCAGGCCAGAATCCCTGAACTCCATCCTTTATCTGTCTGGCTGCATGGCAGAAGAATCTTGGTGTTCAGAAGATTGCTAGGGGAGCCTTTTGTTTTTCATTCTGATGCAGCTTCTTTGTATTTTTTACCAGGGCCCCAATTTCTCACACAGATGAAAGCTGTATGCTCCATGGGCATGTGTTGTTTGGCTTGGCCTTAATAGCCAATAAAATGGTTAAAAAATCCAAGTGGGTATGACTTCCTCTATCCTGTGCCATAGAGGTCACTACTACAGCCATCTCTCTTCATGAACATTTCCAGAAAGCCAGGTACCTGTAGACTGACCCCAAAGCAAAGCACAAAACCTGCTCTCGTACACCACTGACCTAATTTATTGTACTGTGCCATCCCACAGTGCCAAGATTACACATGGAAAACCAAGATTAAACTCTGCTTCTTGTGGAAGGGCCCTTTGATAATTCCAGGAGGAGGTCTGTAGGTGAAGTATGGAGTACAAACACCTGAGAGCCCAGTTCAGCTCCAGGAAACTGAGAAGCAGGACTGGTAAATTTACCCATATTCACAGCTTCAAGCTTCCTCTTTAATTAAAAGAAAGTTCAAGTGAGTCCCACTCTACTGCCCCCAAATGATGAGACTTTTCTAGTTTTATCTTGTCCTCGCACACTGTAGATATGATTTGTAAATGTAGTTCAAAGAAAGCAAGGGATTGAAATTTTTGGAGGGCACTGAATGTTCATTTACAAATCCAGAGCATCCTTAAGTGATGAGTATTCATAGTAATGCCAAAGTCAGGAAGAACAATTGGCACTATTTGTCAGAGTTCGTCCTTCAGACAGCTCACTTGGGAGCAATTTGATTTCAAGTAAGCCAGTTGACAAAAAGGAACTGTGTTCCCTGTAAGTCCATTTCTAAATACAAGGACATTCTGATCTACATATCTGTGTAAGTCTAGAGAGAGTTTAATCTTGTGGGGCTTCTGTTCAGTTTCCTTCATTTCCTGAGAGCACATCCTGCAAGAAATGCTCAAAACCTAAAAACCTGACAACATTAAAGTGCCTACATTCATTTACTTCCCTGAATATCATGTGGTGGGAAGACGAGACAGATTTTCTTGCCTCTGGCCTAGTCCTCCCTTTCTGATCTGGAGATGTCGGCACTGCTAAGACATCTTGGCATTTGCTTTATCTGTTGTTTGCACAGATACTGCTCTGAATAGTACTTTATTTTTTGTGGTACCAGATGGCTGGATATTAAAGGAGGAAAACACTAGTGGAAGAGAAATTTGTCTTCTCTGAAGATCAACAGAGTTCAACGTTGACCTACAGCCTCCAGCTGTCTGGTAGAGTGGCTGCCCCAAGCTGCAGACTATCCATCCTTACTGCAGCCAACCTCCCAGCATTCCCATGTATTCACATGCTGCCATTCACACTCCACAGCTTGGGAAACTTCAGTGCTGAGTCTTCAAATTACTCAAAAGTACCCAATGCAAATTAATGAAAATAAAAACAATATTTTCAGCCCTTGATTGAGCTACTCAGTTTCTACAGCTGGTGTGTACAAGTTCTTGTACTTGTGTGTCACTAAATTGACAACTAGTGTCAATTAGGGAGGCAGGAAGAGGAAGAAAAGGTTTCTACTGTCACACAACAGGTTTAATTGAACAGGAACAACCCATGACTTTTAAATGCTCATATCCATAATACTGCATTGACATATTAGTGTATCTTTACATTAAAATTAAAAAGATGGATTCATTAAAGCTCCAGCCATCCGTCTGCTTTCTTAAAACCACAAAAAGTCAGGAAAGGTAAACTTCAAGTTATGGATCTTGGTATTGTTTATGTTGCACACCTGATAGCAATTGATTTTCAAATGTTAAGCATTAGTACTTTTAAATTATCTTTTATTATTCAATCTATTCTTTATTATTTGTTATTAATTATTATACTTGTTAATTATTATCTATTTTTATTATTTATTTCATTAGAGCCCAGGAGTCTCCTGAAATCAGCTGCTAATCCTGTCACATCTGAAGGACCTCACTAGGACTATGTCTTTAATAAGTAGCTACCCAGGAGTGCAGCACCTGGCTGGTTGTGCAAACCCCAGTGGCTGAGGAGAGGTCAGTTTTCTCCCTTTTCCAAGGGAGGCAGACTCATATCTCTAGTGGTGACTGCTTTCACAGCTGGGAAAGAAACTGTGCCCCCACTGTCTCCAGCTAAATGCATCTTTCATTGCTGGCAGTCATGTGCCATGTGGGCTGAGGAGGAAGGCTGGGAATGACCTTCCTCTCTCAGGACAGCTCAAGGAGTTTGACAGTAGGAGGAGATAAATCTGTGTCTGCCCTCCCAGCCCCAGAAGCTGGAGCCAGACCCCTGTACTCCCCAGAGGAATGCAGGCATTGTTGGAGCAGGAGTCACACCAGCCTGTCACCCCCTGGGCTCAGCAGGAAAGCCACCCTGACCACAGCGTCTCACACAGAGCATTATTCAAGGGCTGCTCAGAAACTGCTGAATGAATCGAGCCATTTGTGTGACATGTGTAGAAAAATGCCACATCTGTGGTCATGATAGGGCCTAGGATTGAAGCAGGCACTGAGTAACATAGTCCAGGGTCACTGCTGGTCACACCCTGAAGCACAGACTTAAGTACATTTGTACACTTCTGAGCACAGAGCTGTGCGTGCTGGGGATGAGTGTTGAGTGTGAGGTGCTAAAGTCTTATTTTGGGTGCCTAAAGCCTCATATAGTTCTAGATGTGCCTACAAAAAGCCCATTTAAGTCCACAGAAAGGCCTTTGTAATGATGAGGAGAGGCTGCCAGTGCTACACTAACCAGGCCCAGGGCCAGAGTGCTCTGTGTCAGAGGAAGGAGCAGGAGAGAGGACTGGAATGACACTCCCTGCCTTCACTGGGACACTCCCAACGGGCAGATAGAACACACAGAACTCTCCAGTCTGTCTCCACCTGGCTGAACACACTTAATGGAGAGGAGACAGGGGCGACAAGTCCCTGCCCAGCATAGCAGACGTGTCTCCTTTGTGACTGCCCCACCTCCCCACTGATCACATCCCAAAACCCAAATCTGGGAAACTGATAATCTCCTATTCAAGTAACAGAATAAACTTACTTTTTGTGTGTGTGTGTTGTGGAGGGAAGGCTTGGTTTCATTAATATTTTTCTCCTGCTGGTGTATTCACACTTGAGTTGCTTCAAAGTGCTCCTGCCTGATCCCTTGGATGACAGAGCCAACCACAAGGTGCCCTTGGACAGTAGGTGTGGAACTGAGCAGTGACAATGACAGTAGTTCACTCATATGGAGGTATCAGCCTATGTCCCACCTCAAAACTTCTTCCAGAAAGGAAAACAGACTGGTTATTGGTCATGGAAGACCCTCTGTCCCTGAGGGAACAGAAGGGCCCTTATGCAAGCTGGACCTACTTGGTGGGGATGTTTGCTGTCTCCATGGGGCCTTGGTTAAAGATGTGAAGATAATGAAGATACATCTTCCCAACCATGGTGCAGCCCTCAGATTATTATTCATTACTGATATTTCAGCTGGGCAAAAATGAAGTTCCTACAAAAAGTCTGAGGTGAGTCAAGTGATTTCAGGGCCTTGGGATGACTGGTTCAGGGATCTGAAGCATAAATAGTGCTCCTCTCTGTCTCAAGGAATGAGAAAAGAAGAAGGAAGACCCTGCAGATCAATTCCTTGCTTTGAGCCTAGTCAGGGGCAGAATTTTGGGTGTTTTGATTGTGGAATAATAGAAAAATATAAGTTGGAAAAGACCTCTCAGACCATGGTGGCCATGACCAGGCTTATCAATAGGAGGTCTGGTTTTCTCTCTTTCTCCCTTCAAGTCTAGTGCAAAGCTCTTTCCGTGAGCCCTGCTAACTCGTGCACAGAGATCCTTTTCCCTCTTTAAGGCAGATGGACCCTGTCTGTCACCAGCAGGGGACATCTCACTCTCTAAACTACCTAAGGAGAGGTGGGGTTGGGCTTTTCTCCCAGGTTAAAAGTGACAGGATAAGAGGTAACTGACGCTGCCCGCTGTGGCCCGTCACGCCTTAGGCTAGCTCCGCTCACTGGCCGCTTGCAGCGTCAGGAGTGGGGAACGGTCTGGGAGCTGTTTTTCCCAGACCGAACCTTCAGAGCCTTGACGCCACTCTAGGCTCTGCGGGGCACGACGTCGTGGGCTTCGGCGAAGAGAATGGAGGAGACCCAGAGTCCACGCAGCTTTCCAGGAACAGGATTTATTGAGGAAAGGGGAGCGGTGGTAGGACAGGGGCTGGAAAGGCACACAGGGACCCAAGGACTCTGAGCACCGAACACTTCTGTACAACCCAATTTAAGGAAGGGAGGGTACAAACACAGGAACCAATCAGGGCATCTCAGGGGAGGAGTTGGGGGGAGGGTTTACAATGTAGGGAACCAATGGGAACAACATGTGGGAGGGGCGGTAGTCACAATGCCAATGGGGCCTCGAGGGAGGGATGAATGGCAGGGAAGGAGCTAGAACAAAAGGTGGGGTTTACATGGATTGATGGGGCTCAGGGGCAGGAACAGGGTGACGGACAGGGAAGGTTCAGGAAAAAGGGGAGGGGTTTACAAAACTGACAACTGGGTAAAACCATTATAACTTATGGGGGGAATAACATCAGGAACAAACCATTTAAATTAATAACCAGACAAAATGAACACACTGCAACAGGTAACACCAGGGGAGGTTTAGACTGGATATTGAAAAAGCTGGTCACTGAAAGGGCTGTCAAGCACTGAAAGAGTGGTCAGACATTTGGATAATTGCCCAGAGGGGTGGTGGAGTCACAAGATATGTCTGGATGTGGCACTGGGGATGTGGTTTATGGGTGGTTATGGTGGTGCTGGTTAATAGCTGGAAGAGGTACTTTTGAAGGTCTCTTCCACATCGATGATCCTGTGGGATAACCTCAGGATCAAACCCTACTCGCTGTCCAAGCAGTGCTTGCCCAGAAGCGCAGGCGGTTAGCACAGAACACTGTGTTCAACCAAAATTAAGGAGCTGCTGCAGACATGCTGATGTATCCAGCCACTAGTACAGGATAAATTCAGTGTAACGCCTTGTAAAAATCTGTTTGTCACTTCCAGATGCTCGTGCTTGTTGCTGGTTACTGAGCTTGGGGGGCTCAGATGTAAGTAATTAATGTTCTGGCCTTGTTAACATTCCACTTTCTTCCATTCTGATGAAGTGTCCCATTGTAATGCAGACAACAATGAAAAGCATGCCCATTTTCAAATTGTTTAAATATATTAATCATACAGGCTGGGGTGGATTTTCATTAATCATTTTTAAAGTTGTGTAGGGGGGGAGGGATTAGCTGACAGAACTGTGCAATGTCACTGCCAAAGGCTCTGACTCTTAGTAACTGTGTATGAAATAAGAGGGAAAAAATCTTTAGCTTAGTGACCAGACCATAATATATTTTTACAGCTGCCAAGGTTCTTACTGCAGATATAAATCAGAATCTAAAGGGATCCTGTGTATGTCTGTGCTGCACTATGACATCCTACTTCCAGAAGGTCTTGGCAGCGGTTGCACCCTGGCCAGTGCTGTGTTGTACACCCAAACAAAATCATTTAGGTAGACAAGTTTCATGCCATGAGTTGCTGCGGTATTTGGAGTGTGTGTAATGGCTGTGAAGGGGCTGGATTTACTCCTGTGCCACTCAGGTGCAGTGTGAGGCTGGGCTGTGAGGAGATGCTGCTCCTGGGAGCAAGTGTAGAATCAGAATCACAGAACCACAGAATTAACTGGGTTGGAAAAGACTATTGAGATGGTCAAGTCCAACCTATGACCTGACCCCACCTTGTCATCCCCTGACACCACTGCGTGCCACATCCTATCTCTTCTGCAACACCTCCAGGTGTCTCCACTGTCTCCCTGGACAGCTAATTCCAATGATCAATCACCCTTTCTGTGAAGAAATTCCTCCTGATGTCTGGCCTAAACCTCCCCAGATGCAGCTTAAGACCGTGTCCTCTCATCCTGTTGCCTGAGAGACACTGTGGTCTCAAGCATCTTCCCTGCCCTTCCCACCTCAGCCCAGGCAGTGCAGGGCCAAGTGAGCTCTGCTGCAGTAATCACCTCTCTAGGCTGTGACATCTTTTAAGGCGCCTCTTCCATCCCCATCAGTGCCCCAAGAACAGCCTTTTGCTTGGTCAGAAGATGAACAGGCAGCCAGGAGCTGACACAGGTGAAGTCTTGGTCACAAGACTTGAGACACAGTCTCAGCGCTTGGCTGGTGGCTGGTGCAGCTACAGGCAAGCACTGCAAAATTGAAACTCAGCACCCAGAGGACTGTGCTTGTACTTTTTCCATGTTTTCTTTTAAGTTTGCTTAGTGCTTCTATTGCATGAGCTCTGAAGGTCTAATATCATAATTCATAAGTACCATAATTCTGTTTCCACTTAGAGGTTTTCAGCAAATTTTGCAAATAAACAAATGGCTTCATAACTTGTATTAAATTCAAAGCAAACAAGTTGAAGACACCTGAGAAAAAAAAAGTACAAAATAAAGGGACAGTCACAGTAAAATCACAGTAAATAAATTGTAAATTCACAGTTCATAAATTGCAGAGAATAAATCACAATTTATAAATCACGTATTATAAATCTCAATATCCCTTTAAAATCTCCCACCCAGACTTTTGAATTTCTTTTCTGATGTCGATGGCCTAACCTATGTCCAAGTTATCACTTGGCACTTGCAATAAATTCTTAAGATGAAAGCAAAAATATATATTAGTTTCTTCTATTAATTATGTTAGTAAATGCTGTGCAACATTTGAAATATACTCTCTCAAATGAATAGAAATCATATTATTTGTATTTAAAGATACAGCCCTATTTTCTTACATTCTGTTTCTCCCACTTTTAACAAAAAAGTGCATGAAATGGGTCTGGAAGGGCAACAAATTTTGTAACCTTTTCCTGGAGAATGGAATAATATGGATTTTTTTCCTTCAGACTAAATCTGAAGCACGTTTGAAAAATGAGCAAGAGTTATATGTCTGGAACCTTGAAGGGATATTAAAGCTAACAGGCTAAAATGTCTGCTTCAGAGATGCTCTGGAGGATACACATTGGCTAAATGATGTCCAGCCTTTGAAAATCTGGATATGCTCCAGCTTGGGGCTTGAAGAAAAGGGCCTTAATGTGCCTCTAGTGTCTGCATGTATTGTTCAGCAGACCTTCTTGGGCTGGGTGAAGGATGGATGCAATTTGTGGTGATCTAAACCTAAGGCAGCAGTTCATGCCCTTATTTGCACTGCTTCAAAGACTTCCTGTGAAGTCTGGGAGATCAAGGAGAAGGGAAAGATCAAGGAGAAGGGAATGAACTGTCTCAGCCTGACCTGCCATTTGGCCAGGCTGTCTGGGGAGGTGGTGTGGGGGAGCTTTTGAACCATTCTGCTCCCCAACCCAGCAACCCTGGGCTCAGGTAAGGCTGGGCTTGCCTCTGCCTTTGTCTACTGTGCCACTTTGTTAATTGTGCCATCACATAGACCTCAGGGTTTGGGTGGCCATGTGCTGCTGCCACTGGGCAGTTCCACTCTTTCCCTCCTACACACTGAAAAGGGAAACATACTCGAAGGTTTTCCTTTTTTTTTACCCCCTTGGCTGGAAGAGAGTGTACAGCTACTGAAAGGAAACACAGGGCAGGATGCAGGAGTAAGAAATAACTCAGATGGATTCAGTTTAGGTCAAGTGTCTGGAAACCCACACCTCTATGAATTTTCGAACTGTGAATCAGGAAAAAAAAAAAAGTAATTTGTAGTCCATGCCACCCTTGGCTCTCTGCAGTCTGTAAAGGGTGTTTTTAACCCCAAAGAGCCTCACTACTTCTGGCAGTCCCACCTCTGCTCCTGCTGCCAGGGGAAAAATGGGGCAAAGATGTAA
Source organism: Parus major (assembly GCF_001522545.3). Taxonomy (NCBI): domain Eukaryota; kingdom Metazoa; phylum Chordata; class Aves; order Passeriformes; family Paridae; genus Parus; species Parus major. The sequence continues at coordinate 70,886,103 of NC_031773.1, read as the reverse complement.
AGTAACTGAATGGCATAGGAAATTTTAGTGAAATATTCCAAAAAATGATTAGGTAGAACACATTGCACAGATTCAGCAAACACCTAAAATTTCCATCAGGTTGGGTTTGACAATGAGAGAGTCACCTTGAGGAGTGACAGACTAAACAAGCTTATAAAGTCCTAAGAGAATTTTAGAAAGTATTATTTGGCCTTGGTGCAGACAACAGGGAAACAAAAAAGTCAGCTCTGCTCGTGTCTCAGGATAGCTTTACCTCTAAGACTGCAGTGTTCCTGGCTACCTTAAATGTCTTTGGACTGTGCTGTTCCTTGTTTCTATTTCACTTCACAATTGTCCCCAAAGTAAAAAGCATTTCAGATAAAACAGAAAAAACTGATTAGCAAGTTCTACCAAGTGTGCAAGATCCAGCCTCCTGAAGTGAGACCAAGCCAAGACACATAATGGAAATTTTGACTGTGTTTGAAAGTGGTTACTCTCACAACTTCAAAGTTACTCAACCAGTTTTCTGCATACCTAATCTGCTTTTAGCATTTCACCAGTATACTCAAAATCTATTGCCTGTATGTCCAACCATCACAATAAACATGCAGTGTTGTTGTTGGCATCTAGGGCCCAGTTATGCATTTGCTTGTTAGCTTTTAGAAGCACAAGTAAGCCATCCCAGTTTTCCTGATACTCGAGAAGAAATAGAAGGGACAATTTTGATCCAGTAAAATTTGGTTGTGAGGGTCATGAACAACTAAAAAGCTGTGTTCATGGGTGATAGGATGGAAATTGCCTTAATGATTTGCTGGTGTACAACCACAATAAAACATAGTTAATCAGCTTTGATGGAAGATGCAAGTCTGTTACTCCAAAGAGTTCTGTGGGAATACCAAAAAGCCTTTTTCTCAAATGGGGAAGGATCACCAGCATCTTTTCTGAACACCATTGGCTCTCTAAACTAAACACACCTCTAGTCTAAAACTTTTTATGCAGCTGTGGAAAATAATGGAAATGAAGGTGCATGGGAAAAATCCCTATCCTGCCCTGGGAAAACATTTCAAGAAAGCTCACTGCCCATGGGGAGCACTTATTGGAATTCTGTCATAAAACAGATGAAGTCTGAGCTTATGATAGCCTCAGATTCACCGGGCCTCCTGAAAAGAAAATGTGAGAGAAGGCATATTCTGTTTCCATTAGGAAACAGAAGAAGAATGAATTATCCTGTACTGAGGTGTGCTGCTTCTGGTACCCAAACCAGTTCACTTACAGCCAGTGTAGTTCTCTCTGCCCTCTTCTGCCTCTGATTGTCCCTTTGGGTCTTCCTTTAATGAACAAGGAAATCAGTCTTGAGATTCTTGATCCAGATTTCCCCTCCACAAGGTGAAAAGGTAGAGCTGTTGAGGTCAGGTAGGCAGCATTTATTTTGCTATTTTATATTTCATTTTATTGAAGGAGGGCTGGCACAGGATGGGGACTATTCTGCAGGCAGAAAGTGAAGGCAGTGGGTGCCTGTCACAGAGCAGCACCAGCCCTGCAGCCCTAGTGGTGTTTTGTGCCATCAGAGGGAAGCCAGTGGGGTCTTGTTCCCACTTGGCCTTAGAAAGAAAGGTTTAATAATCACCCCCATTTTTTTGCCAGCTGGGGAGGCACTGAGCCAACAGAAAACTGGGAGGTGAAGCAGGAGAAAACCAGTTTTTGGGAGTGGGAGGGGAGAGGGGCTGCGAGGCCTTGCTCTTTGTGTTTCTGTTTTAAATTCTGTTTTGAAATAAAACACCTTATTACACCTCTACGAACTGTTGCATTTTCTAAGCCAGCCCAGAAACATGGCCTGTGATCTTGTGGCAACAAAGTCTGGGGGCACACGTAGAAATACAAAGGCAAAAGAAGACAAGCTGTGGTCTCAGCAGCTCCTTGTGCTGGCAGGAGCAAATCACTGCATAAAAGCAAACCTAGGAAAACATCCATCTGATACCCTTTCCAAACTGTAGCTTGACTCAGTCATGGCTCTGTTTTTCAAGCTCGGCTCCTTTATTTCAGCCCTACTACTGCTTGTTTTTCAGATTGACTATTTGCTGCAGGAATTTGGGTTTTAATTTCCCAGGCATGTGGAGCTTATTAAATGTGACTTTCCAGAGTAGTATTTTACATCCATACCTGATAATGGCTCACCTGTAAACACTCTCTATAACGAGCACCTTTGGGTGCCCCTGGCTGTGGTTGGCACGGCGGGGATGCTGGGTAGCAAGTTTAAGCCCCAGCTTTCTTCATTGTGTTTTTCTCCTGCTTCCTAATTTCTCCTGACGTAATGTTGAAAGTTATTACTTAGCTGCATAAATAAAACCATCTGTCAATTATTCACCTGCTCACATATGGGACCAGATACCCAGAAGCTGTTAGTGCAAGGCAAAGCAACCACTGCTCAACTTCTGAGAAAGCAAAAGTCCACTTATAGTGCTCTGATTCAATCATCTATGTAGGGTAAGTCAGTAAAAAAATCTGTTCTCCCTCGAAGAACACCTGAGACTCTTCTAAATACTATTTTTGATATCCAAATCTCAGCTGAGGAGCCTTTCAACTTCTTTTGAGAGCATTTGGAAAATGAGACTTTTAGGAGCTGTAAATAAGTATTTAGGTGCACATCTTGCTGAAGAGATGTTTGGAGGTTGTTTGTGCTCCTCTGTCCTCTAACAGATTATCTATGTAGTAAAAATGCATCAACCAAGCTGCAGTCAGCATCCAGAGCGCTCCTGTCAGAAATGACAAAATTTACTGCTTCTACAGTTTCCCTGCGATGGAAACTGGACTTTTCAGAAACACTTGGTGTCTGCTGGAGCCTGGTCCTGTCACTATTAGTTTAACAACAATTTCAGTTGAGCTAGACTCTGAATAGAGGGTTTTAGCTATGTGTGCCTTGACTAAAATGCCCATTTTTTTGCCTTACAGCCTGCAAATAACAAGAAATTGTACCAAAGATTTTTTGAGACTGCTTGAAAAGAACCTCTGGGAAAAAAGTCACTCTTGAAGAAACTCATGACCTGTAGGCAGACTTTTGCTAATGTTACTCCACAGAGATATTTTCTGCTGTGGTTAGCAGAATCACTTGAGGTCTGTGGATTTCTCATTGGCCTCTCTGGAGCTTAAAAGGAGAAAAACAGGACTTCTTGTTCTGGCCTTGTGTGCTTGAATTTTCTGTAGCATAGTCTTCAGTGGACACTGCCCCCCTGGGTCCATAGAATTGGGAAAAAGACTGAAAGTCAGCATTTAATAGAATCCTTGCTTACAATCAAAGGATATCTTTTGGTAAACAAAGATTCTGCCATTTAAAAATCTGGTGTGTTCTTAATGTTTTCATTTTTCTTAAAATCTTTTTTTCTTCTGGTGATCTCCAAGGAGAGACTGGGAGCTCTGAAACAGAGTTGGGTAGATGGGTCTTCATTGACATCCCGAATCCTCCAGGGTGGGTAAAGCTGATTGGGTTGGTGAGAGTACCTCAGCTGAGATCTACTAAAAAAAAAAATAGTCTAATTCACAATATGCTGCTATATATGCTATATACCAGCAGCAAAATTGCCAGACCTGGGGAGGGTTAAAATACTTGCCAATAGATAATACCAGGTGTATGTTACTCACTTCCCTGTAGAAGGACTGAAAGCTTCAGGAAGATGTTTTTCCTCCAAGTCTCCAAACTGGATGGATTAATAGAACAGTTTCCTAGAATTATACACTCAAAAATCATATCAGTTATAGCTTGAATTCCCAGAAATTATGTGCTAAAGATTCTGCAGAACATAAACTGAGATTACATTTGCTGTAAATAGCCAGTATTCATGGAGCAATGTGTCAGCTACTGGAATAACCGTGCCCTAACTTTGCAGATGATCTGCTATTTGTGGGTGCTCCATATTTTCAAGAATAAAAGGAAAACAAAGCACATTTGGTGTTGGTTACAGTGGGAACAGTCAGGTCAGTTCTGAGCATTTTCAAAAATCCCAGGCAATGGATGTTAAACTGCTTGTTGTGCTGACTGGATAGGAAAAATGTGGAATCTATAGAAGCCAGAAGCAAAATGGCCAGCTTAAGGCAGCATTATCAGCAGCTGTTTTTTGGTCTTAAATAGAAAGTAGTTTTTAAGGAGGTCTGTTGGGAATACTCCCACAACTGAGCCCACAGCAGTGTGCTGCTGATGACTAAGTAAATGGAGATGGAGCAGAGTTGAATGGTTCCCAAAGGAGTTGCCATATTTCTTTCCAGGATTTCTTGGACAGGAGAATATGTCTGAGCTGTTTGTGATGCCTTCATAATAAGTATGGTCCTTGTGAGACCTGGTATGCACATGCTGGTCCAGTGTTTTGGCATGTGCAGCGTGTCCAAGGCACTGGGAACAGCTCGGGCTGCCCCTGCACCCAGCCCGCAGGGCCAGTCCTGGCACCTGACCAGCCCTGCTGTGAAAAGCAGCACGGGGCCAGCTCTGTTTAGGCCAGCTCTTGTCCTCCCAGACAATGCATGGGTATGGAAACACTTCTGTGTTGGGAGGTGCAATAGGATGAGTGGGAACTGAGCTGGGCCTGTTGTATTTCATGTTAAAAACAGAATCCCTGTGCACAAGCTGCAGAGCTGAGCTAGGATGCCTTTTGCTGCTTTACAGCTTTAAAGCAGCTCTTTGTCTGAGATGTGTGCAGGGAGTTGTACCAGGGAGTTGTACAAAATTTCCAGATTTTCCCAAGACAGAGACAGAAAATTGGAAGAATTTTATCATTAAGGATATTCCAGGATCTATATCTTCCTCTCAGCAATGTTTGAACAATTTTGCTAACATCCAGTGTTTCTGTCGCATACAAGATGCTGCACAGTCAATGTAACAATGAAGAAATGACTGCTTTGCTACAGCTTCAGCATAAACTCAATTTACAGCTCACAGTCCAAGGATGCTCAGACCAAGACATAGGTGATAATGTGTTCTAGATCCTCCTCTCTTTGGTTCTTAAAACCACCTCTTCCATTCAGGACATGCTTCTTCTAAACACAATTCCTTGTTAGTTTATAATTTCTATTTCAGAATACTTTGTTTTTACCTGCAGTGAGAGTAGCCTGACATCACAGAGGACAACTGTCAGGGGCACACATGCTGCAGATGCCATTAGAGGCAAGTCAGCCCTTTCAAAGACATTTTTAAAATATCATCTCCACAGCCGGTGTGGCCATTTGCTAAAGACAAATGACACTTGGGGAGCCTGGAAACCAGGGTCAGCCATTAGGTGGATCTAAAATATGTGTCATCTGTTTAGTGTTGTATGCCCTTACACGCTGCCTTTTCTCAGAATGCCAGTTCCTCGAGTCTGGGGAGATCAGAGGGAAACAGGAGACCCATCTGCAACCTGGTGGTGAGCCAGTCATCAGCAGATTATCTCTGCTGAGGGTGAGAGCCACGGGCTGGTTGCATCTGTGGCAATGCCACAGCCACAGCAAGTACCAGCTGATGTGACCTCTGGGGAGGGCACCTTCATGCAGGCAGAAGAAGAAGGGTGGGATTGTTGGGTGAGCTACTCTTGAGTACTTGGCATGGGTATAAAATCAGTGGGCTCAGCCTGGCCCTGTGGTTTCCTTTCATTCTGGAAAGGCATCTGCACAAGCCAGAGGAGCTGCTGGGTGGACTGTATTTGCAACTGCTTTATTTTCCCTGGGCTAAAAATACTCTGCAAACTTGGGTTTTATTTTCCATTCCTAACAGCTGAGCCCTGGTCTGGAGGGAATGAATGTGTTATCCCACTGTGAAAACATCTAAACAGGTGGAAAGGACAAGAGAGGGTAGAAAGAGAGGGTGGAGAGAATGGTTTTAGACAGAAATCCCGTTTCCTTTCTAAAAACAGACTGAAGGGCCCTGTAGGTAATTTTAAAACTAAAACTTGTATTCATCTTATCATCTATTTTCTCATGTGAAACAGTCTTGTGCTGGAAAACACCAGGAGGAAAGGGATTATGGAGACCTTGTCAGAAGAAAGAGAAAATTGTGGGCACTGTGCTGCTCTTTCAGTCAGACCCAAACATTCTGCCAATAAACCTCATTTTTCACCTGTAACTTCTGTTATGCCAGCTGGACTCCGCTATTTAGCTTTACCAAAGGGCTTTCTTTTATTTTCTTCTGAGAAGACTCTTTATGAAAACTATCCTAGCTCTGAGACAGCCCTGTGGAGGCATCTCAGTGCTGCCTGGTGGTGCTGTCTCCGTAGCCATCCCTGTGCCTCAGCACAGGAAGGGCCATCAAACAGGTTGAATTGTGCTAAATGTTAAGTTTCTCATTTTTTCAGTATGGAAATATTTTCCACTAAGAAGTATGATCCTGCCTGGTAAGACTCCCTTCATCCAAATCCTTTCTGGATTGCAAGTAAATCTGCAAAAGCAAGGGCTAATGCACTAATCCATTCTGGTACTGTATATCTTTAAAAGAACTTTTTAGAAGAGAAAAATAAAGAATCCAGAGACTTGTGCTATACAGAATGTAATCAATAAAGTTATTCAAAATTTAAACAAAAGCACTCACATGAATCATTAAGGCAGAAACTTTAATCCACTGAGGTTTAGAAATGAGGAATTTCTTAAGTAGCACCTGAGATTTCTTTTTTTCTTCTACAAGTCTTTAGGGCTTTGTGGATTGTAAATCCTGCAAACACACTTCTTTTTTTTTCAGGTAGATATTGTGGAGGAAAAATGGAAAGAGGAGGGATTGTGGGACATGATGGTCTTGTGGTAACTTCTGCCACTGTTATCATTTGCGTGGCCTCCTTGGTCCAAAGCAGAGGGAAGCCTGGGAGGTGGCCTAGCCTGGGGGAAATACGGAATAAATGAATGAAAAGGCACATCTAGCCACTACACTCTACTCAGGTAAGGCTGCTGTACATATCAGCTGTGTATTTATTGCGCATGTTTTATTTGCAGTGCTGTTGGCATCAGACTGCAAGCACATTCAAGCTGTATTAGGCCTCCTCAGCAGGTCTGGTGATGTGAGGGTTCTCCTCCACCAGGAGATCTGTGGCCTTTAGAATGGAAATTTCAGAATCCTGCTGTTGCTGGTTATGTCTGGATGCATTACCCAGAGGTGCCTTGGGCAGCCACATCAACTAAGGACTTGTGTGCTTGTTAGTTTTATGTGTAAGAATTTCTTCTGCTTTGTATAAGCCACTGGAGCAAAAGGTAAGTGGAGTTTATGATTCATTCAGACTCCATAACACCAATGTCCATTACAAAGGACTCAATAAGAGAGAGAGGAAAAAAATAAAAAGTAGAGCTGGAAGAACTGAAGAATTGGTTGGGTCACCACCAAGAGAAAAGATTTTTACTTCTTCCTGGTTACAAGTGGTCACAGTTTAATACTGAAAATATGATGTGGGCACTGGTGTTCCAGAGAGCACCTGTGAATTGGAAATGCAGCCTGGACAATGTCAAACAACACAGAGGCAAGTGCCTGAGAGGGCAGAATAGGGAAAGATGACAGAAGGAAAAAGACACGAGCAGGAGAAAATGATTGTGCTGCCTGATTGTTTGTTTTAAGGTTAAAGAGGAAAGATGAAATCAAAGTACCCATTAATTCTAACTATTCAATCTAACTTAGTTTGCTAATGCTGCAAAACCACTGGTTCACTTTTATCTAAAATTGCAAAAACGTAATTCAAAACCTGTTCAAAGAGAATAATGAGATAGCCTGGAAGACCATTACCTCAAACCCAGTTACAATTATATGTTATCTGTGTGGACTCAAGTTTTTATTAGCTTGCATTTGCCCTTGGGGGCATCAGACAAAGGACATCTATTTTTCAGGCTCTGGAGGAGTGCTAAACCCAGGCCCTTTGGATAGGGTTGAGGGCAGGACTCCATCTCTTTCCCTGGGATTTCCTGGAGGGATGTAATCATGCGTGCCTTTACCCTGTGCATGTCCTGCACCAATGATCTGCAAATGCATGGCTGCATTCCCCTGGGGTTTGGTCTGCAGCAGGAGCCCTGGCTTGGCTGAAGGACTTGCAATGTTATCCCAGGCAAATGACTAAAATGGATTTCTTTTTCAGCTGAGCAAGATTTTTGTACAGAAAACTGGATTCAGAGCTGGAGGAAGGAGGGGTTACTGCTGTACCTCCTGTTGGTTAAATGCCTCTTGCTCTTGCCTGCTGGTGGCTGCCTGATAATCTTGTCTGAGTTGTGGTCAGAGTATGGCCCATGTAGAGGCAGAGGAAGTGTGTTAAATCAAAGTAAGTTCATGATACACTGGACAGTTGGGAGCAGTTAATTCTTACTTTGCCCTTCAGAAGCTCAGTCCCTCCCTCTGCAGCTGTGATTTAGTAGCAGGGCACTGTTTTGCAGTCTAAGATTAGTCTGTCTTTGAGTATAAAATTAATTCCTTACATAACTCAGTTATGAAATTAATGGATTGATTGATACTGATGATTTGATGTTATTCTGTTAAGCTGTTTTTGCCAAGGCAAAAAAATGTGTAATGACATATTTATTTGTATGCTGCAGAGCATAAATGAAAAAGTTGATTGAATGGTTTTTTATTAAAAAAACAAAACCAAAAAGGATAATAATATCTTGGCTGTCAGTAGTCTTTTGTATCTTTATTGTCTTTGATTCTTCATGGCCTTTAATGGCTTCAGAGGACTTTGGCTCAGACAGTTACTAATTCATCTTCAAATCTTTACATAAATGACAACGGTCAGTTCACCATGTGTGAAAATTCATTTATCTTCTGGGAAAATGTGAAGCTTGCATTACAAACCTGAGGCCTACAGTAAGTTCTGAGACCACTTCTGTCACCCCTACAGAAGGATCATTTATCAACCATCTGGTATATTTCCTTGCCAAACTGCTAATATGAGGAAAAGTAGGTTTGTCTGTGATGCTGTGTGTGATGTCAGGTAGCTGTGGGTGAAGAGTGACTTTTAGCAGACAGTTTTCTAAGGACAGAAACATCCAAGATGTCTAGCAGGGAATGATGGCTAAAGGCAAAGGAAAAGGATACTTGGAGATGGAAAAACTGTTCCTTGAGTGTGCACTGGTAACATACCCCATATGAGCAAGAAGTTCAAGGTCCCCTTTATTTAAAATGGTTAGGACAAGGAGTGATGCAGAAGGAGACAAAAATTTCTCTGCATGCTGTCTAAGACTTGAAGACAGCTCTGGAAAGGGGCCTCTTACAGAAGGATATTTTAAGAAAAGGAGAAACAACTGTTGTAGTCTGGATTTGGATCCAGTCAAAATCTTAATGTCTGTGGTGAATGAGGACAACTCCTTTGGCAGGTGGCATAGAATGGTGTGACTGTTCTGTCACCATGCTGAGCTGAAGTCTCACATGATCTGGCTGATGTGATCAAATGAAAGTTTCTTCCACTTGACTGCTGCTTCTCTGAAAGTATCAAGTCCTGGTCTCTAGGGTGAATGTAGAATTTTGCTCCTCATTATTAAAGATTATTATATTTCCTGTGCCAGTCACTGGAAACTTGCCTGAAAAGACAGATCCCCATGGAGCAGCAGCCAGAACCTGGATCCCAAAGCATCCCTGAAAGAGCCGTGCAATGGTAAGTGCTGGGTCATTCTGAAGCACTTCCAAGCCATGACTATTATTTTTCTCTGCTAAAAACCATTAAAAAATTCTGAGGAATAACACAAATAACAGGGATGAAAGCCTGATCTTTGTCAGAGATCCAGATACTGACTGCATTGTAGTTTGAGCAGCAGGCATGTGGCTGACTTAAAATCAAGGAAGCAAAATAATGTAGGAGCACTGAATGTGGCCATGGAAAACTGGGATTTAACCCTTGTTCAGCCTAACCAGTTGCAACTTGGATTGAACAGTGGCCATGTATTTTGTAAAGGAGGAGCTGGTTTTGTTTTTGTTTTAAAAAGAGCATTCAGATCAGCTGAAGTTTGAGCTGACAAAATAGAACTGCCAAATTTATCATTGACCAGAAGATTTGTATGGGGCCAAAGGAGATTGGTACAGAGAGATTAGAAGCAGATTATCAGCATGCTTTTAGCTTTATCTGTTTCTAGAAGCAAATAATTAGCCTCAGACACAACCACACTCTTAAAATAAGTTCTAAAATATAAATAATTGATGTGAAAAGACTAAAATTAAAGACTTAATCTAAAAGTTTTAGGAGCTTTTATTTTTGCCACAAGAAATTAATTCCTCAAGGACTAAATTTCAATCAATGTGGTTCCCATAGCTCTGCTATGAGAAGCCAATTTCAAGAAACTCATTTAGTTCCTTATTTCAAATCCTCCCTGCAGCCTGCCTGAGAAAGAGGACAAAAAAAGAAACAGTTCTGTTGACAGAAATGGGGTCATGCAACTTCTGGAGCTTTGTTACAAAATGGAGAAAACTGCTGGTAATGATGTATTTATTTATTTTTTAAATAAAGCGGGTTGATTGACCTTGTTTTCTGAATTGAGTGACAGGAGCAACTCCCAGCAGGAACACGGGACTTATCTCATCCAGGAGAGATTGTCACCCAGGGAAATGAGCATAATCAAGTTGAAAAGTTGCATTAATTTGTGCTTGTGCCATGTGTGATCCTGATAACTTTAAAAATGAAGGAACTGCCCATGGATCGTCAGCAATTCCCAGATTTCCTTACATTCTCCATGGCAGCCTGGGTGTCTTATGTCTCCTCTTATAGTTTAAACAGCCATGTGGAAAGCATTATAGGATTTTTGGCAACAACAGGGAAAAAGTTTTTTCCCCAGCCCATAGCAGTTGGTTTAAAACTGCTATGTTTACATATTTTTCAAAGCAATGAAGATTCCAGTAGTTTCCTTACGCCCTGTTCCCTTATGTTGCTTTGAAAGCCACCATGAAAGAAATTATGGACCTTTTTGGAGAGAAGACATGAGTCCTTTTTCATATTTGAAAACTTAAAAAATTTATTTGAAAATATAAGCTTAGAATAAAGTATTGTCCCATATCTCAACAGAGGCAAAGTGATAAAGGCAAATGGGAAATGAAAGCTCTTTGTATACTGGTCTAGACACTAGAGAGGATTTTTATAAGACAAAACTTTATGCTCCTGGTACTCTCACAGTGATGATTAAGAAAGCAGACCTTTCCAGCTAACATAATGGGCTCTTTGGCCAAACTAAAACTGCTGATTTTATCCAGCCTCCTTCTTTCCTGGGAAAACATCTCCCATGCTGTGCCTCCAGCACTGTTAAATTTTCTTCTGCCTTCCCATTCTGGGTGTCCCCACCACATTTCCAGCAGAACACAAATCCTTAGGAGGCAAGATCAGAAGGTAAGGCTGAGGTCTGCAATGTGTCTGTGCCAGGAGACCATCCCTGACCTTCCCCTTTGTAAGAAGGAGCTGGCACAAGGATGGACTTTTCCTGCAGGTTTAAAAGTGGCACATGTGAATGGAAACACTTGTGCCACTGGAGATTCACCACCAAGGCTTTTAATTTCCCATATGACTGTGTCCCCTGGCCCCCTCAGAGCTGGGTCATTCTTGGGGGATGTACATTCTTTCCTTGGTGGTTTTGAATCCAGGAATCCAATTTTTACCAAGAAATCCAGGACAATGTTATACAGTAAAAGGGCATCCTTCTCAATAAAATGCAAGTTAACCCCCACCTCCCTCCAAATCATTTGATGAATAATAAGCTGCATTTTTTCAGTCAGGGACATCCTGATTTCTCTGCTCTGGCCCATTTTGACATTGCTTCAGGAAAGGTGACAGTTCTGTGCCTGGTGGGAGATGAGGGAGGAAAAGAAGCATCCATGCTGCTGGAGGCTCCCAGTTCAGGGTGACCACTGGTCCGTCCAGGCAGTGACCTTGGCAACAGTGTGATGCCTGCTTGGATGGTGCAAGCTGCCTCACAGCACCCTAAGGAGAGGTTCTCAGAATGAAAATAAACCTGCATTTCTTCCTCATGGCAAAGGTGATTGTGAACCTGTGCTCGAGTTGAGGGGATGGGGGCAGAGAAAGAAAAGACACAAATTTGGCACAGCATGTGCCAAATACGTGAGCTGTTCTAAAAGTACGATGTGTCATGCACTCATTATTCATCAATGCTTCATCACACTGAGTTTATGGTGGCATTAAAACTGGAGAAAAAAAAAAGACGTCATTTACATGAAATGCTGGAGACACTCCCTCCACCCTTTGATTCCTTCAGTAAGCTGGAAGGAGGTTTGTGTGCGCATGAGAAAGTGTGCTATACAATGCTAGCCTTTATTCTCTCCTTGAATTACTCATACTGTGCAGTATGTAGCAAAAAAAAAAAAAAAAACTGGAAAGAAATTAAAAAAAAAAAAAGGAAAAATGTTTGGGTCTTATTTTGCTGTTAAGAAATAACAGTGGAACACTGGAGCCAAGCTATGCACTGATGGCTTCTGGAGTTTATTTTTTGAATGGCTTTTTTGAATGTTGTTATCTCTCTGTGCTTCACACTGCAATTGCTACTTTCCTCTGCACACAGGACAGCCCAAATTCCCTCCACAGCCCCCAGAGTCCTGACCTCGACAAAGGAGTGACTGTTGTCCCACTGCATGAGGTTCTGCAGACTGTTAAACCACGGAGCTGGAGAGCACCAGGCTGGCACTGGGGCAGAGGCTGTAAATTTGGGATCATCAGTGTAAGAGATTGGGGCAAGATGGAGAGCTCTGCATGAGACCCCAAATCTCACTGTAAGGCAGCTGTCTAACAGAGAGCTTGTGAGTTCAAGAGCTGACCTCCATCCCCCGGGTTTTGGAGTTGTTTTTAACCTTCTGGGTTTTCTCTCCTGATAAAAAGGGGCATGATTTAAAATCCAAGCTGTGGCACAGAGCAAGGAGGGATATGGGAGGCTGAGGCCAGTGGTCTGGGAATGGGGCAGTGCTGCCTCAGAGCCAGGGGATCACAGCCAGAGAGGGGCAGGAGACCCTTGGAAGGACATGGGAGACAGAGCAAGGGGTGCAGGGCTGTCTTGTGCTGACATCCACCCTAAGGAATTCACATGGGTGTGTTCTCACTGTCTGGCCATCAGCTAAGGTTTAAGATTATTGCTCAGTTTGGAGGCTCTTTCATTTTTCAAACAAAAAGATTTCCTAATTTAGACAACACACCAACCTATTTTCCCTATATTTTCCCCATTTTTTGCTAGGAGGGGAGAGTAAACTTTTACTACATATGGCATTATCCAAGGTTTCTCCAAACCCAGCATAACACAATAGATTGGACTGGCTCCAGAAGAGTTTGTTTAGTCCCATATATAATTATTACCTTGTAAACAGGATGCACCTTTAAGTTATACTTTAAATATGATAAATGGGCCAAACCCAAAGAGTTTTATTATCACAGGACACAGTTATTACCAACTTAACAGGAAACACCTGTAAGTTATTGTTAAAATTAGAGATGGCTGAAAAATGGGGAAATCATTTTTGTGGAATAAAAAAATAGAATTATTGAAGTTATTGCATTATAAAAGGTTCAAATGTATTCATTTGGGCAAAATTTTATGCATCATTTTTATTGAAATCATGTCTCGATGTTAAAATTGGCAGACAACCATTACAATTTTCCACTGAGAACTAGTGTTTAGGTAAAGGAAGGGTACTAAAAGGATATTTGAAGCCATGCAATTTAAAAGCTCATTTAAACAGTGATCAGAGGTTGGGATTCAGTAAGGAGAGCAGTCTCAGCAGTGGGAGGTGTGAAGGTTACTGGAGAAGGTTTTAGCAGAGCCACAGAGCATTGGTGAAAAGTCAAGAAATGTCTGTCAGCAATGTGGTCACTATCTGAGAGGGCTTTCCCAGCAACTCAGTGTTGAGGAGGTTGGCGTTTTTTTGGGGGTTTTTTGTTGGTTTTTTTGTTGGTTTTTTTGTTGTTTTTTTTTTTTTTTTGTGGTTTTTTTTGTTAGTTGGTTTGTTGTTAGTTTGTTTGTTTTAAGAAAGTGCCTTATTTCAGAAAGTTCTGGAAAACCATTTGAAGGGTTTTACTTTATGGCTTTGAAATTGTTTTTGTCTTACTGTACGTCCTTCGTCTGATGTCACGAGAGCTAAAAAAGATAATTTAATATTAAAAATCAGGAAGGGAAAAAAAGATTTATTCTGTCTTTCAGATTAAAATGATCTACTGTATGCTGTGTATTAAATGCTGCTTCTACATTAATGTGCTGTTGCCAGATGTACAACCACAAATCTGCATGTGTTTCAAATGACAATGTTAAGCTAAACCTTGCAGGGGTGTCATGAAACCCTTTATGAAAACAATTTTCCAATTTTTGAAACAAGGTTGCATTAGATTGAGGGACCATAACTAAATTAATTAGCATGGAAAATAACAGTGTGTTATTGAACAGACCATCAACCTGAATAGACTATTGTAGAGGCAAACAGTTTATTCTGGCTTTTTTGTGATATAGTTTTTAGTGCTACAAATTTTTAAATTTAATAATATTTATTTCAGTAGGAAAATGGACATAGTTGGTGAGCAGTTGAATGAAAAAACTTTAAAAATGATGGAATATGTCTGTAAGAGATGGTTTTGAGAGTCTGTGAGTCTCAGGAGCCTTCCACAGTTCTGGATCACTTAAATATGGGAATGGGGTCACCAACTCAGGATGAAGCTTTATAAATGTTACCCGACACACATTGTCTGCTCAATCTTCCCAGACCAGATTAGGAAGAGTGTATTTTGTAAATGCACTTTTCATGTAAAATGTACTACACTAATTTAAAGCAGGGTGCTGTTTGGATGAGAACACTTCTTTTTGCAACATGAACACAGAGACCAGAAGACTGAGCAGATTGGAAACTGTCGTAAACAAAAATGAAATTGAGTTATTTCCATCCTTTACTCCTTGACATCTTTAACCTGTTATTTCCTTTTAAATTCAGATTTGCCTTCTAAATGTGGGAAAATGAAATGTTTTATTACTCAGCCCTGTTTTATTATAATTATTGGCTTTTTACTTTTTCTACAGTGACGTTGTGAATAAGAGAAGTGACTTCAACACATGCTGCTCCTCTTTCCCCTGGTTCCACTAGACTTTCCTACTGTGCACGCACAAGGAGGAGAGGACATGAGTGAGTAATCAAAATGAGTCACTTTTCTATCTTTGGTGAAATAACTCTCTGTTCAGCACTCCCCTCTGCCAAGTAGCAGGCAGCTATTGCAAGTAGGTAATTGCCCTGCTAACACATGCCAGGCCTCAGATAAGAACCAAGCTGGGTACACACAGAGTATTAACAAATTCTCCAAGCCCTGACTCTGCAGAATAAGATTCAGCATTTTCATCCAAGATAATGTGTCCTAATTAACCAGTGCATGGTACTTTACACTAAATACAGTGCTTGAATAGAACTTTGGGAATGGGATAATGGAGGCTTATTAGGTTAATAAGGAATCATGTGTTCCAAGGCTGACTTAAAAACACAATTAGACTTCCTTTAAAATAGGCCAAAGTATTTCAGATTTAATCAGTCCCCTGGAGATTACTGAAATTATGAAATAGTTTTGGCAATTGATAAGTGACATCATTTATTCTGTTCAGAAAATGAAATGCTCTAAAGAAACACTGGGAGCTTTGGTGGCTAAAAGCCACCTGAAAACAGCCTCAGAGACTGTTTTTTTTGTCCAGCATTTGGATAGAAAACACTTTATTGAAAAAGTGGGAACCAATCTCTAATATTATGTGAGATATATAAGATGTGTATTTACTCCAGAGCAGGGGCTTCAAGCACCGTGATGAGTTAATGGTAGCTTACAAAATGCTTTCACAGTGCTTCTTTCTCCTCAAACCTTGGGAATATCACAGAGTTTTTCCACAGGGTTCCACTGGCCAGTTTTAGGTCACCTGGTCTACAGCTCTGACTGTCTTGAGTGGTCCATTGTCTGTGAAGCACCACTACAGTGGTGTCCCTACAGCCTCTCCTTAAGCCCATGTGGCATCCATGTCAGAGCAGTGGTGCCTTCGGGTGGCCACAAATGTTGGGCTGCAGATATCCAAGCACTGGGAACTGATTTCAGAACTCTGTGCTAGATCTGTGTGACTTCCTTGGGATGCTGGTGGATGAGGGGCTGGACACGAGTCAGCACTTGCAGCCCAGAAAAGCTCTTTGTGTCCTGGGATGCATCAGAAAAAGCAGCATCCTGCCCCTCTGCCCCACTCAGGAGAGACCCCCCTGCAGAGCTGCCTCCAGCCCTGGGCCCAGCACAGGAAGGACAGGGAGCTGCTGCAGCCAGGCCAGAGCAGGGACACCAAGAGCATGAGAGGGATGGAGCAGCTCTGCTGGGAGGAAAGGCTGAGAGAATTGGGATTGTGCAGCCTGGAGAAGAGAAGGCTTCGGGGTGACCCAGCAGTAGTCTTCCAGTGCCCGAAGGGAACCCACAGGAAAGATGGAGAGAGACTGTTGACAGGAGCCTGGAGTGACAGGACAAGGGGGAATGGCTTCACACTGACAGAGAGAAGGTTTAGATTTGATATCAGGAAGAAATTCTTCCATGTGAAGGTGGTGAGGCCCTGGCACAGGTTGCCCAGAGAAGCTGTGGCTGCCCCATCCCTGGAAGCGTCCAAGGGCAGATGGGAGCAACCTGGGGTAGTGGAAGGTGTCCCTGCCCATGGCAAGAGGGTGAGATGGGATGGGATGGGATGGGAATGGGCTGGGCTTTAATGTCCCTCCAACCCAAACCTTCTATGACTCTACAGCTCCTTCATGGACACAAATTCTTGGCGCTCTCAGTCTTACAGAATGGTGGGAGTTTATTCTCTGTTTTTCTCAGCAATTTTCTCTCAACAACTGCTCTCAGCAACTTGAAACAAATGCTGGGTTGGTCTGACCTTTGACAATGTTGTCTGAATCCTTCCTTGTGTCTTCTGTTGTGAATGTATAACAGTATAATACAGTAGCACACACAGCATTACCTGCATTTCTGCTTTTTTTTAATTTTGTTTTGTTTTGTCTTGTTTTTTTTTTTTGTTTTTTTTTTTTGAGGGAGTGATTTTTCTTACATATACAGCCTGAAATGTATTTGTTTTGCCAGAAATCTGTGCCATTATTCCTGCCTTTTATCAATTCAAATTTTTCTTATTACATAGCAACTGATGAGCCAAACTCCCCAGGGCCTGATCATTAGGCAAAAATCCTCATCTGAAATCAAAGGGAGTTTCAGCCTAAAGGGTGGGACTGTCTGTCATGAATACAGAAAAACATCATCAAAATGGATCACACCATCATGTATGAGTAATCAGAATAGCCAAATGTGTTTTAACCTTTTTAGTGGAAATAATATTTAAAAAGAATTACCGGAAGGTTGGGAACACATCTGAGGAAAGAGTCTGCAAGTAAAATTTAGTTCATGTGACTGGTTTGGTACATTAATAGGGGATTATTTCTAGGATTGGCATTGGCAGAATTTAATCTTTCCTTTGCAGATCTTCTCAGATTAATTTTAATTTTCTCACATTTTAAAAAATCAAATATTCACCCAACTTTTTTCCACTTACCACCTATCTTCCTCCATCTTAGCTGAAACTAAACTGTAGTTGACCCATAACTAATACATGAAAGACTGTAACTCTCAATAGCTGCAAAAAATATTTTAAAACACTTCAGCCTGTTAAGGCACAAATGGTTCTCCTCCTGCTCCTCCAGCTATTCAGTGAGTATCTCTGTATTTTGTTGGTCTTCTCTAAAAAAATGTTAGAGAGCTAAGTGCACAGGACAAATCC
The DNA here is from genome assembly GCF_001522545.3 of Parus major. Lineage (NCBI taxonomy): Eukaryota > Metazoa > Chordata > Aves > Passeriformes > Paridae > Parus > Parus major. Next base: position 70,868,421 of record NC_031773.1, on the reverse strand, counting down.
AGGCTTCTAGGAGGATTCCCACATGCTTTGCACAGAGCCCTAATTTCATAAATAAATATCATAAAATACAGTTATTTATACAGTCAGTTCAGTGCCAGTCCCCCCAACCAAGTGATATGCAGAAAATTTGTGCAGAACTGACACCAGCTCCAGAATGCCAGGTGAGGATCTGTGGATCTCTTCTTACCCCATGATGTGACAGAGGTCTGAACAAAGGTCAAGACAGACCACTAGGAAAAATATCTCCTGAATTCTGTGCAATTTCTGGAATTATGTACAAAGTTTTCAGGCCAGTAAGAGTTATGTTTAAACATACACTGCTATACTGCTCTATACTGGCTGCACAGAAGAATTAAAATAACAAAGCCCATTGCTGTATTTTGTTTGCCTCAAGTCACATTAGAATACAATGAGGTAAGAAAGCACATCTTCCTTTCATGTGCTGGAAGTCTGCTTCCTGCTTCCATGTGGATGTGCACTAGGAAACAGCAGGCTAGATGTGTTTTGAAGTGCATTTGTCAGCCACTTTGCTCATGTAATGCTTGTCTGATATTTGCATGGAGCAGGGGTGACTCCACCAGGCTCTTGCTGTTTTTCAAGGCACCAGCTGATGGTCAGTCTGCCACTAATTTGTCCCAAAAAGGCAGAGGGAAGAATTTTTCTTCTTCAGTGGGTTAAACACAATTTCAGCCCAAATGCTGGGCACATGCAACTCAGTATCCATTTCTCCAGTAGGAGGCTAGCCCCTTTCCCTTTTGAGAGGAGAAGGCACATTGTCAATACAGGAGAATCCAGGAGAGCTGATTGAAATGGAGTTTTGGGTATTCTGGTGTTGCTGCTGTTGCTCACACACTGCACCACCAGCACATGGCTGGGCAATGTGTAGGATGACTTAGGTAACACAGGACAAGATTTTATCCTTTTCTCATCCATAATTCTTCACCCTAATTCCTTCCAGCTGTGGCCAAGTCAAACACCCTTAAAATCTGAGATGGCTGCATTCAGTAAAGCTGCATGCAGCAACTTCTCAGAGGTGCTGCAAGCCTTTTTTCTCTCGCCATTGCGTGGTTTCACTTGGGGCCCTCTTTGCTCTTGCAAAGGTTAAGTTCTGCACATCTGGAGCTGTGCAGCGCTCCACCAGGAAAGGAATACATTTACAGCAAGTGTAAGGGTAAATATTTACCAGAACTCCTCTGCAGAAGTACATCAGGAAAACTATTCAAAAACAACAACGACGACAACAATAACAACAATAAAGAAACCAGCCAAGAAATAAAGGAGTGGTTAATCCCATTGCCTGGACTGATCTATTTTTACACCAGTAATAACAAAGAGATTGGCAATGAATTGCACTTATTATCTTCAATACAACAACACTGAGGACCCATGTTCAAGAGTCAGTCTGTCCCTGGCATCACTGGGTTTTATATCGAAAACTAAAGCATTGCTTTTTATAGCATATAATGTCAGTGTTCACAAAATATCCCAGTGCTCAGGTTTCACTCCCACTGAAGGGAATTTAAAGGCTCCTGCTGTCTTATGTGGGAGTTGGATCAGGCCCCATAGCAACTGCTTATGCCCAAATACAACCTATGGCTACTGCAAGTAGGGGCAAGGCTTAGGTTTGCATGATGATGATTCTATTTTAAATTTTGTGTAGGGAACACACAGACACACCCCCCCCCCCCCACACACACACCCACACAGACACACACACATCTAACTGTTTATTTTTCAGAACTGCTTTTATATCTAAGTGTTATGATAACCTTTTATTAGGCTCCAAGCTGCACTCTGCAGGTTCAGGGAGGAGTGAATGCTCTTGGTGCCTCTGTCTAGGAATAGATCTGGGATTTATGGATCCTTGTGTTTGGGTTGTAGCAGGCTTTGGAAGGTCAAAGGAGAAATTGCTCCCTGGTTAGAGCCACTTCTCTGTGGAGAGCAAAGTCTCCAGGAAGCAGGTGCCTCCCAGAAGGCAGGAAAAGGAGTCAGCATGCAAACCTCAGAAGGACCTGCAGACAGAAGTCCTAAGGAGGATGGAAGTGGAAATGGACATACAATTGTAGTGAAAGTTCATGCTGGAGCAACAAGAATCTCATTGCAAGACTCAGACAATCTAATTCACGTAACTCTGCGGTTACCTGAAATCTTGAGAAGACACTGGTTGGTGTAATGCACAAGAAACACTAGCCAAAGATCTGGGAAGAGCAGCAGAGTGTGAATTAGAAGGATGTCTAAATTTACCTAGACCTTTACAGCCTCTACATTTCTTTTAAGAAAACAAAAAATCATCACAGGACCTTTTCAAGTTTTAAAGATAATCCTTTTCAAGATGGAGAATGCCACAAGAAAGAGAGGAGAAGGTGTAATGCAGCACAGAAAATTAAATGGCCACAAAGCATATCCTCTGTTTCCAGCAGCAGATGTTTATGAGCGAGTATAAAGCTGAGGTTGTGTAAGATTATTAATTTCCTTGTTTGGCCTCAGTAATCATCCCTTCCTGAGGTGGATGTGCAGCATGGACAGTCATGTCCTCCTGCGCCAGCCTTCCAGCATGGTGTCTCCTGGAACCTCTTGGAATTTCACCCTCCTCGCTGTGGCATGGCAAGAAACTCTGCAAAGTCACTCTACGCTGCCCAGTAAAACAGGGAATTCTTCTTTCCCCAGCCTGTCAATATCTTCTTTTGTGCCCTGTCACTTTGTTATAACACTTGGTCACTAATGGTTAACTACTATCTCTGTCTCCCCATTTATGAATTTTGAGACATCTCCTACATCTCTCCCCTCAATTCAGATCATCTTGATATACCTTACTAACAGTAAGTTCTTTCCTTTCTCTGTAAACTAAGATATGTCCTCAAGGATGAACAGATAAAATACTCAAAGGTGTTTCTAGTTTCAAGAAAGTGTCAATGTGAGCTGGGGTATCATAGCACATACATTTGAAAATCACAAATCACCCAATCTTTGGGTGATTACGGAGAGATCTATAAGACTTACATTCTTAAAACAATAGCTAATGATTTTAAAATGACTGGTTTAAAAGTGATCACTGGCTGCTGATACTCATGATGTTTTTACTCTTGGAGCATAGTTGTTAATTTATGTAAAGAAGGCTGTCATGGTTTTAAAGCAGTAACTAAAAAATTACTAGAAGACTTACTTATTTTTTTGCTGTGATATATGGATTAGAGCAAGAGCAAAACAGGCTTAAAACTTAAAAAGGAATAAAGTTTATTAACAAAACTACAAGAATAAGAAAACCAGAATAACTTCCAGAAAACCCTTTTTATCCCCTACTACCCACCATTCCATTGTTCACATGACAACATAGAGACAAAAAACTTTGGAACTTTGGTGTTTAAAACAGTCCCAATTCCTGCTAGAGTCTTTTCATCAGTCTTTGTAGAGAAACAGAAGTCTTCTTCTGCTAATCTGTGGAGTTTTTCTCACAAGAAAACTATTTCTGCTATGGTTTTCTGTTTTTCTGATGCCAGCTTCCCAGAAATTCTGTCATTAGTTCACTCCTCTCATTTCACATCACTCTGAGGTGTGTATGGGTCAATGAGTCTAGGGATGTCATTTTTAAGGATGAGTTATTCAAAGGCAAAAGTTCTCTTCATCTGTTTCTGTGAGCTTCTCTGGAAAACAGTTTTCTCACTGGCTCTCAAGGCCTCAAATCTTTAACTATTACTTCTCACCCCTCTGTTCCAGCACCTCACTGTATCACAATTACTCCACCTTTTGCTCAAAATCTAAACTTTGAACACTCCATTACTCCCTATATACTCTGTCATGAATTAAAGGAGTTTTTTTTTTCAAGACCCTATTGTCCATCTCCATAGCTTTAACAGAAAAATATTTCAGCTTATAAAGCATCTCCTTATTCTCTACCTTTTCTGAAGCTTCTTTTCTTTATTGTCTCTGATATTTTATAAAGTTTCTTTACATGTTGATTATTCTCTTTTTCTCTCTCTAAAAAGATAAAAAGATTAATCTGCAAGTCTCATCTGGGTAATGAAAGAGTTAAAATCTTGCCCAGGCTTTTGTAGATGGTTCTGTGACCTCTGCTGGAGCAGGAGCTGGAGATGTTTGTGATGGAAGATTCTTCATGGCTGCTCTGGAGAGTGTGGTCACTATCTCAGCCTGCCGCAGGTCAAGAGATTTTTTTCTTTCTTTACTCGGTAGTCTCTGGTGAATTCAGTCACAGCAAAAAAAACCTGCAGCCGAGCCAGGGACCAACCTGGCCCGGCCAGATCCCAGGGCAAGCCCCGCAGGCCCCATCTCCCGGCTAGAAGCTGCTGGGCCCAGCCCAGTCCCCGCCCGGGCCACATGGCCTGGGCAGGGAACGGGAGGCCATCTGGAGCTCTGTTACCTTTCACAGCCAGGAAACAAAGAGACCAAGAAATTCTTAGGCTTAGGTCTTAAGGTGGTGTTCACAGGTTGATGTCACTTTTCAATGGTCAAAACTGCTGTCAGTTCTTAGAAATGACTGATAATTGGTCAGGAGAAAAAACTCCCATCAGTCACCAGCAGCATCAACTTCCTTAGCTCTCAAAATCACCTTAAAGGTAAAGTCACGCCATGACAAGGCAGATAATTCAAATAATGGGAAGACCACTCCTTCCTCAACCTTTATAGCTGGTCCAGCGCCCCAACCCTATTTTTATTCAACTATCTAAATATTCATCTAAGCTATTGACCGGATGCAGTGTGGAAAAAAATAACTTGGAATAAACAGGCTTCTTTATTTATACACAATCTTTTGTGCTTGTGCTGGGGCTGATCAAGATGTGCGTTTCTGTAAATCAATTGATTCTGCACAGAAATTAAGATTAAAATGAAAGAAAAAGAGAAACCAGTGTTACATCAGTGGACAAAGCCACACGTCAGTCAGTTTCCCTTTCCTTAGGGGCACCAGTATTATATGGTGGCATATAATACTTTCTCTGTTGTGGCCATTTTAATTATGTGTTTTGATTGAGCACTTGAGTGCTCTGATGAAGGACACAGCCATATCAGAGTCAGTGAATAGCACACCTGGTAGCTGTGGGATTTATTTCAGTATAAATCAGCTACCTGAGTCACACTAAGGGGGTAACCAGTTCTCAGGTGCTTTTTTTTCAACTGTTTAGTTTAGCTCTCCATAAAAATAGAGAGGAACAATAGAAACAAAGTTTCATTCACTGTTATCCAGAATTTTATCAGCATTATACAATTTTGTAATCACAGTTTATAATTTCAGAGCAATAAGAAAACACTGAGCAGAAGGCTTATTGCCCACTAAACCTTATCTCAAACAGAAAGTCCTGGCAATGCACAAATCATCCAAGGCAAATTCTGCTGGCATGAGAGTTATAATATCCAGACTAAGTCAGTAAATAAACCTGAGAAGGTATGAAAAAAGCACTATAATTTTAAGGCTATTGCTGATATCTTGACAATGTTATAAATGAGATAGTGTCTCATTCTGTGCAGCAATGTGACCTTATTGACTTCAGCAATGGTTCCATCAAAATTTTTGCAGGGTAGAAATGGAGTCAAGCCCAATGGAAAAGAATAATATCCCCCAAATTTAGGTTATGCAACCATGTGGCAATACAGACCACTCAGAAACAGAGCTCCAAAGAAACATAAAATAGTAGGACACAAAGTTTGTGCAAATTATTTATAAAGGGATTATTTTCCCTTAATGAAGTGATGTACCATTAGCTGATGTACTTGTTCTTTCCTAGAAGGTACATGAGCAGATCCTCAGCATTGAGAAAAGATATTCCCTTGGACTGCAGATAACAAAGCAGAGGAAAAAAAGATACTGTGAGTCTGAACATGGGAAATATGAAGTAACACATACACACACACAGAAGTAAGTAAGGTGTTATTCTCTATACAGCCGTTTTTAGCACTGAGGCTTTATTACAAGAGAGAAGACAAAAGATGCCCAAATTCCTTAAGAGGTCAGCTGATTCACGACCAATCTCTAGGACTGCTCAAGAAAATAAGGAAAACATCTCTAAACAAAGAAAATTCAGTGAAACCCAGCCTTGGACATGCTAAATAACAGCACTGCCTGGAGATAAGAAGGTATTGGGTAGAAATGAGAAAGACCATAATTCCTAGGCTTTATTTCCCCGGGGTCCCAAACTTTGAAGTGTACTTTAACTAAACCTCAGATCGCTCTCAGATGTTTTCTCTCAAGAAAGAGCACGGGTTAAAGGAGAATGGGCAAACATAAACAAGTTGTATGTCACACATAAATAACAAGTGGCAGTCCTGAAGGAACGGCTGTGGATTTCAAGATGTGGGCTCATGCAGGATATGAGTAATTCCCAGAGACTTCCCACTAACTTTCAGTGGTCTCCCACTGACGTTACTGGTATCCTGTGGCAAGAGAATAGGACCAATATTTTTAGAAGTGTGTGCTGGCTGTTCTCTGGAGTCCTTGCAGTGCCGGGGTATTTTTAGTGGTTCATTATATGGATTGGAGGAGTCTTTGCGTTGTGTTGTGTCACACGCAGCGTGTGAACTTCCTGTCCCTGCTCCTCTGTGCCTTTGATCCTGCCCATCCAGCCACCACAGCAGGAGAGCTGACACATCAGCCATGGCCATTTCTTCGTTACTAGGACTTCCAGGTAGGCGGAAATGTGCCAAACAGGGCTGGGTGTTACTGTGCTGACATGACAGCCACTGCATGGTCGCAGCAGTGCCAGGGATACTGTGGATATTTCATCCCTTTGCCTGTTGATATTCTGTATTCCATGTCACTACATCCTAAGCATATTTTGCATTCTTTGCAGCTGTAGCAATGTCACCTTGCCAGGCACAGCTGCCTGTGCTATTACACAGTTTTCTAATTGCTGTCAAGGTCTGATGCATATTTAGAACTCATAAATGAGTATTTCAAGACTAATAACTTGATCTAAAGGGGTAATTTCTGGTATTTTTTTCTGGTGTGTGTTTCAGGAAAGAAGTTCAGTTTTCCTTTGTAAAGTTTCTTTGACTTTCTGTTTTGACTGTTATTCAAAATAACTAAAAAGTGATGCTCTAGTGAATTTGTGTTTTTCTTATTGCCTTCTTTTTCATCAGTGAATCCTCAACAGGTATTGTCAGTAACACATGCTAGGTGTTAGAAAATCCAGATGAAATTATACAATGCCTCATGACAGACACACTGTTTCCCCAGTCCTCACTGCTATACACCCAATCCATCATGACAGATGTTTAAGATCCACAATGCCAATTTCATATGTGAATTTTCTAAGGAAATTAACACAGTATTCCTTTTCACTTTGAAAGCATGTGAGTAGCTATATTCTTATTCCCCAGTATTTTGAGAATGGTTATATAAGTTTATGCATTTCAACAGAATTTGCAAAACACTTGTATTTGAGTAAGAGACTCACACAATGTATTTTAACGTATTTTCATCACAATTTTTTGTACTGACTTTCCAGACTTTCAGTAGTTTATTGTGTTTGTAGGGACAGACTACTGCTAGAGAGCAGTGGCTTTATTTTCAACTGCTTTGCACAATCTTTACCTTAGCATGACAATGAAGAGTGGGAGACAGGAGATAAGAGAGAGACAAAGCTTTTGAGAAGAAATTCTGCTGCTCCTGTCCCAGGCCTCTATGTGCAGGGTTATTGCCATAAGCTACTGCTTAAAGGGTGGCTGCTGAGACTATGAATGACAGGGCTTCCCTGCAAAGGGAATAAAAATAATAAAATATAAAGAACCAAAGTTTTGAATGGCCTTTTCCCACCCCAAAGAATAAAAATCCAATGAAAGTGGATTTCATGCTCTCTTAAAATCTCCTGCAGCTTCTCTAAGGGTGCCCAGAGAGTACTGAGGCTCTGGTTGCCGCTTGATTTTTTAAAAAAATAAATGGGCTCCCCAAATGCTGTGGGGTGCAGAGGAGCTGTCTGTCATGAGGCCTTTTTCCTCCTTTGGGTTGTTTCCCAGAGGGATGTCTGAAGTGCCCTGACCTGATACTTGTCCTCACAGTTTCTGTGTGTCTGTGCACACATGTACATTCATATATTTGTACACATAGACATGGATACACGCAAGCCCTTCAGGCAGGAGAGGGCAGCCAAGCTGGTGACTCCAGAAGATATTCTACCACTATATGCAAGGTAAAACTGAGGGGCTTAGTAGGGAATTTTTATTATTATTTTTGCTCTGCTTTGGTAGGTGGCAACCCCAACAAAAGGGAGGAAGAAAAATCAGAGCTGTGCACCCATCAGTGATAGGAATGGAAACATCTCTCTGTTCCTTCTAAATGTGATCTCCAGACCAGCCTTGCTTCACGCTGCTCCTTTGGGCAGTGGTACTTTGGAAAGCATTTCACTGCTTCAAGTGTTTTCTCTATGCTCAGGAGAGATTCCTCATCTCAGCTGTGTAAATGTTTTAAACTGAGATTCATGCTTGGCTATTCAGGTCACTGCTTTCTCTTCCGGCCCACACAGGCCAAAATGTATCTATATAAGCACAAAGTGTCCAAAATCAACACAGTATTTTTCACTTGAACACACCCATGGCACGTGGCTCCCTCAAAGTACAGAAAACAATGCCAAGCAGTAGATTTGTACATTTGCCTAACATGAACTTAACATGATTTATAAAAGAAGAGCCAATAGGCCAGTTGTGTGCCTGAGCAAATCTGGCTTGGCAGAAACTATCATTCCAGAGAAGGAACTCAAGAAAATCAAATTCTCCCTCTGGTCTTGAGGAATGACTTATCTAATGTAGGAAGTGTTCCCAAAATATTTAATTTATTATAAGAATTACAATACATTTGTTTCTGAATTCAAGTAACCCTCTATCTCCTTTGCTGGAAGAATAAATAAATTTCATTCTGCTGTTTTGACTTTATTGTTTAAGAAGATTAGGGACACCTTGAAGTTCAACAGCATTTGAATGATTAAAACATTCTTAGTTGTAGAAAGACCCAGTAGCTCTAGAGACAGATTTAACCAATGCAATAATTTTCAGGGATTGTGTTCCCACATATTGTAATCCTGCCTGCAACTGTATGTCATAGAAAACAATAGTTTTTTTCCACTGTTGCAAAACAAGAAGAGGAGGGCTTTCCCTAAACTTGGAAAAACAACAAAAAAAATCAAGGCTCTAGAGCTCTGAGATTGATGCAGCTGTCTTAAACTATCTCCACTGGTGCAGTATTGTCACTGTCACCACTGTCACAGACTCCCCCTTCTCTTTGCCAGTCTCTGGAGGGAGGTGCTCCCCATGAGCCTTACCACACAAGAATCATCAACATGTCTTAACTACAGCAAAGGCATGCTCTAACTCTTATTTGACACTCATCATGTTTTTTCCCCACTTTTAAAATCTATATCCATATTCTAGTCTTGTATTTATTTCCAAAAATATTTATCTCCACAGATTGTGTCAAAGTTAGCAATAGTTCTGGAACAAGAAAGTTACTATATTTGATAAATCAGTTTTGGCAGGAAAAAAAAATCAAATATTCTCCTCTTTTTGTTCAGGGCAAAGTTACTCTAGCCTCTGTAAATAGCCCAAACTGTAAATGTATCTGTGTGCATCCGTGTAAGTAAACAAACTTCCCCCAGGAGGCAGAATAATATTTATTTTGCTGCAAAATGCGTAATGAATCTCCTCCTGAAGTACATGTACATTGTGTACCTTCCCAGCTGCATTAATTACTAGCAATAATTATACCTGGTTCAGGTAAAGGCAGGTGATTCACATGATGGGCCAATGTAAAAGGTGCCTCACAGAGGACAAAAGTAAAAACAATACAGAAGTTGGAAATATTTTTCCATAGGTCTCTTTTCTCCATACAAAATCAATGAATGGCCTTAATGCTGGGATGGTTTCAAATTCCTATATCAGTGCAGATTACGAGACTGAAGGAAAAATGTTAAGTTTCAACTCAAGTTTGAGATGCAGAAGGGGAAGTAGGTACTGGTGAAATCTGAATAATTGTAGGGGCAAACATTGTCCTGTTCTCAAATTCCACTTAGTTCCATTTTTTTTTGTGGAAAACACTTCTTGTTTTTTTTAACCACACATCCATTCCAGTTGCCACCTCTGCTCCCCATGTGGTACCAGGATAATAAGAAGTAGCTACAGGCCAGGTTAGAGCTGCACATTTAAGTCCCTTTCAGTATTTTGGGTAGCTTTAGGGGAAAGTAAATGACACTCAATGACATATAAACAGACCTCAGCATGAGTAAACAGGGCCATCTATCCCTGTTTCCACCACACACCTCACTTTACATTAAAAACTTAGTTAAATATCTGTCTGAATGTAAGGTTTCATTTTGGGAAGTTTTAGAGTAGAGAGGAAGCATTTTTTGTTGGTTTTTTTTTTTTTTCCCTAAGTTTTCAGCCACTTCCCATTAATATCTAGTCAGTTTGTTTAATTCTGTCTTATAACAAGTGGCCTAGCAAGTCATGGCATTAGAGTTTTCCTTATGGCAATAATCAGCGATCCCCAGCTGGCTGCTGGGGAAACACTTGTCCTATATGTTTTACTGAGCCAAGATTAGTGAAGTGTAAAAGGAAACATGAACACCCCCATTACTGATCGGAAATAAAAAATGGAGAGCTATTCAGAGCTTTTCCCAAGTTCAGACAGGAGTGAAGTGGGAATCTCAGGAGACAGCAGTACTGGTGGCAGCAGTAATGCCTGATATTCCAAGCCTGTACCCTGCTTGTTCCTATGCCCTGAACTGTGCCAGGAAAATCTTGCATGTGAAGAACACCAGGGAATTTGGTAGATCCTCCCAAACCCACCTTGTTTTGTTTTTCATAATTTAAAAATAGGGAATTTATTCTTGTAGATGTAGGAATGACAAGTTTTACATGGGAAAATATGAAGCCACATTGCTGCTGAGCAGTCTCTACTCTGAAATCTGTAATGCAGGTATGAAATTGTAGGATATTTAATTTAATACCTGTGTTATATGTTCTGACCAACACCATACCCACAAAAGATAAGTGAATATGCATCTTGTAAATAAGTCACCTTTAATGAAAAAGACATACCGAACCCCCCCATTCTGCTCCCCATGTTTTGTTTGGCTTAATCTGAAACGGAGCTGTGAATATTTCCCTGCAACAAAATATCTGTGAGGGACCCTGTTTTACTTACGATCCCAGGGGAAAATGTATTGTTACCATGTTAATTTGGAGAAGAGGATGCCAGATCCTCTGTCTGGATGGCTGGAACAGACTGCAGAATATATTTGGAGTTAGGAAGGCTATACATCCTGTGTGAGTATGCAACATAAAAAAATTAAAACAGAAAGAGAAAAGAATGCTAAGTCTATAGCAGCCTAGGGGTGCTTCATCAGTCATGCAGTGCATATGAGTAAAATACTGCTAATTCATAAGGGTCAAGATGTGCTTAAGGAGTAAGAAAGAAGAATATGTCTGGTACAGAAACTAACACAGCCCATTCAGCAAGCATCCACCCTGCAAGCCTGAAGCAGTTCCTACTACTGCTGATAAAAAGCCCCATGAGAGTTGCCAGAGGTCTCAATCTAAGAGATAAATCTAACAAAGAAATACAACAGAACACTGCCTGTTCCATATAAGAATATTCAGGTCTATCTATACATAACATCCTGTATCTGACAGCATCCAAGAAGAGGCAGTGAAAGAGTTTGTCTGTTCTTATTTCATTTCCCTGGTCAACTGTGGCCAAAGGTTGCATCCATGTTGTCAGAACACTTGATGCATCCTGGTTTTGTTAATTTGTCTGCATTACCATTTTGGACACATTTATGCATATCTAAAGTAATCTGCCAAGGTACATTCAATGTGTGCCACAAACATGGCATTTCCTTTGATTAAGGTGATAACTGCTGTTCTCATTTGCTGCCCTTTATTTCTTGCGCAGCTGGAAGGAGGGAATGGCCATTGCTCCTTTTTCTCCCACATGTTATGTTTGGTCTGATGGACACTCTCCAGTGACTCTTTTCCAGGCTGAATAGTTCTGGTCTCCTCAATCTAAAATTGTACAGAAACCTTACATGCTTCTGATCATTACTGCTCCACAGGCACACCTTCTTTCTAGTTCCATTATAGCCTTTCTGGAGCTGCACACAGAGATCCACAGAGTGGAGTCACCAGGGATTTATGCTGCAGTAAAATGCAATATACCTTCTCCTCACTTTTCATTTCTCTCCCAGTAACTCCCAAATGCTCTTTCCACTGCAGGCTTCAGAGAATTTTAGGAAAGGACTCCAAGATCTGTCCTTTGTGAGTGCTACCTGCTCCTGCAGGGCCTTCCCAGTACAGAAATTCTTAGGTTCTTTCTGCTGTTGTTATTATTATCTACATTATTATCTTGTTCTTATCTATTCTTTTGCGTTTACTGACCGACCTCTTGTCTATTTTTTTATCACCCCATTGGCTGAAGCTCTTCACAGTCCTTACAGTTGTGATACCTTGAATAATTTTGTAGCAGCCAAAGACTGCCATCCATGAAATACTAAATACTTCTAAAGGGCTGGCTTTTGTTGCCATTTGTAGGGGATTGGGTGTCCTTAATTTTGTTCCTTCTCACCTATGGAATTTTTTGCCCATTAGTTGCAGGGAATCCTGATGGCTGGTACTTGTTGGGTGCTTGAGAAACACAGGGAGTTTGGCTGGGCCCAAGAGGTAAGGGGTGCAGGAAAAAGAGAGGGTGGGGGCAGCTGAGGGCTGGCTGGTTTCTTGGGCTGAAGAGTGAGACACTCTCTTGGAGCTGTTGCAGCTTGGAGAAGGGAATTCTCCATCACCCAGATGGAGCTGCTGCTTCTTCTCCTTCTTCTTTCTTCCTTGGTGGCCTTGGACCCCCTGTCCTGCCGGGACGTGTGGCAGTGCCAGGCACCGCTGCGGAGCTGCTGATTCACCTCATCCACCGGCCCAGGATCTCAGCTCATCCCTGCTGTTCCAGCCGACTGTTCCTCAGAGCCCTGCAGGAGCACCGGGACTGACTGCCCAAGGGGTTTGTGAAACAAAGCCTCTCCTCCATCCCTTCCCATCTCAGCCGAGAAAGCTGTCACGGGGTCCCTGGTTCTGTTTTGTTGTTAATGCTGTAGTTATTGTTGTGTGCCTTGTTATACATACTAGTAAAGAGCTGTTATTCTTATCCCCAGATCTCTGCCTGAGAGCCCCTTGATTTCAAAATTATAGTAATTCAGAGGTAGAGGGTCTGCATTTTCATTCCAAGGGAAGCTCCTGCCCTCCCTACAAGACACCTGTCTTCTAAACCAAGACACCATTGCTCACAGGTCTCATTAACACTTTGGTCTTACATATCTATCACATTAAGGGTGGGTTCAATCAACCTTTACACAATGCAGAGAAGGAAGACCCCAAACATACTGGCACAAGAACATGTCTGCACTGTTGGAAGGGGTTTGTCTATTGTACTTCAAGTCTGTGTGAAATGGTCTTACATATCTATCACATTAAGGGTGGGTTCAATCAACCTTTACACAATGCAGAGAACACAGACCCCAAACATACTGGCACAAGAACATGTCTGCACCTTTGGAAGGGGTTTGTCTATTGTACTTCAAGTCTGTGTGAAATGAAATCAAAATTCTAAAAGAGCCAATGGTGCAAGTCAATTATATCAGAAGAGTCAGTGAACTCCAGGGATCTCTTTCTCTGCCTGCCACAAATGTTCAGAGGAGCCTGATGTCTCCACATTTCCCAGGATATTGCTTTGGTCCCTGCACACAGAACTGCTGTCCCAAACTGAAGTTAATGAGGATTTATCCCCCCCAACATAATAATCCTCCTTAATCTGTAAGCCTGGTTGCTGGACTCTTCTTGTGCATTATCCATTGTTTCAGAAGATAAACCTTTAACTCCAAAACTGTGGCAATCCCTCAGTGATCCCACTCACAAAACATGGCAGAGGAGCTGTGTGAGGTGTTTGCCTGATTCCTTTCTGCAGTTAAAGTACATGAGAAGTAATCTCAGTTGTTGAAGCAGTCCCCCCTTTCTTATCTTCCTGACCACTGTTTGCAACATCTGTCGGTGCTTACTTAGGAGGGCCCCAAGACGCAAAGGGTACCAGGACAATTACTTTGAGCTCTGTACTCCATTGTCAGGATACTCTTGCCTTAGCTTGGAAAAAATATGTTTAATGGGAATAAGATAAAACCATGTCAATTTTTTTATGGTTTAGAAAGTATATGTTGCCAAAGGCTTGTCTTGAACAAATGCTGTTTCTTTTTTAAATAATGTCAGGGGAAAAACACATCATAACTCTTTTTAACTATTGTAAGACAATAAACTGCTCTACCCAAATAACATAGGCATTTTTCTCATTTCAACCTGCATTATGTCTCTTTGACAGACTTCAAAATGTCCACATAATCACAGGGGAACAGCACAGACAGATACAGAGCTCAGGAAAGTTAAATTAAAATTTTCCAATCCTTTCAATGACAATCTTGGCTGAAGAAGGAAAAGAATAAGACAATGGAATTTCAGCTGATGGGAATGAATAGATGATCCTTCTGCTGCCACAGAAAGCCTAATGTATCTGCTGACAACTGTTGAAAGATTCATTTCCTTCATGATATTTTTGTTGAATACTTGTCTGTTCTGTTTTCATGCCTACTCAGTGTTGAAAAAAACAAAGGAAGGGCAACTTACATCCCTTCCATACTGAAAGAAAATTCAATGCAAAACTTTTATTTTTATTTTTGAAAGCAGTTCATGACAAATAGCAAATGAAAGTATGAGTAAAAGCAAGCAATTACTGCTGAGCATCACAAGAGTTCCAGTCCTGCAGGCATTTGTGTGACATTTCTGGGACTGCCTGCTGAAATAAGCTCAGCTGACAGCTACTTGCCTGAAACACATCTTTATGTGGAAATATCTGCTCAACCTGGGTGCTAATGCATATGCACAGAAGGTTCTAAGGCTTGACTAAGTCCCATTGAAGTTGATGGAAAGGCTTCAGGAGCCTGTAGGAATCAAATCAAAAGGGTGCACTTTGTGCCTTCCACCCAAGTCTGCATTAGCAAAGATAATTTGGATATCTTTCTCACTACAAAGTGATGCCCAATGTGCCTTTGTTCTTTAAACATCAGATTTTCCTTTTATCAGACCCAAAGCTCTTCCCTTCTTACAGACAGAAACCCATGTGAGGGAAAAAACTCTGCAACTCACAACTTCATGATGAAAACTTATGCAGAGCAGAAGAAGCAAAACTGCTCAAAATTATGGTTGCTCAGTAGGTACAAAATACTTCCTCCTCTTCTCCTTCCTCCAACACTGATGAATTAAAGAAAAGCACAAACAGCACAGTGTAGTTTAGACAAAAATATTACCAGTTTAATTAAATATCTCAGGTACTAAATTAGTTCACTTGCCCACTTTGTTAATTGGCTGTAAGGGAGACTTGCTCAGTATGTGGCCAGGGCAAAATTCTGCTCAGACTTGTCATCTGGATGGCTGTGAAAACCTTATGTGTACCCTTTGTGACTGACTGGGATGTTCAATGTGGCAGACCAGTTTGAGAAACTGCTCTGCAGCTAAAGCTAAAAAGCAAACATTGTTTGTGCTTATGAATGAGGATTTAGAGAACAAAATTGATTTCCAGAAACTAGAATACTCTGAAATAAGCTGTTGATGTGCCCATAATAACTGTAATAATCCTCACTGATAGTCTTAAAGGCGCCAGAATGTATTTCACAGTTATAACATGAGATATATGACTATTTTGTGGAAGGACTGACAATTTAAATAATTTCACAAAATAGTGTCAATCGTGGAAGTAAGTGATTTCATGGTTCTGTAGACATGCATATGCAGAAAAATCATGCCAGATTTTGAGAAATTAATTAAATAGTAATTTTATTGACTGGCTGAAACAATTATATTGCAAAATGACTAGAAATTTTAGTAATTTTGTAGATGATTCATTTTGCAATGTGAATAGAACTTTCTGATGTGCTTGAAAGCCCAAGAATAATAAGGATTAACTAGCAATCACTAGTACTGGATTCACTACTTAGCACTTTGAGCTCCTCTGTAGTCCCAGCTCTACAATCCATCTGTCTCTTGTCCCAACCTGTCTCTCCCAGGGTAACTGTTGGCTTCCTGGGAAGATGATTTTATGTTGGATGGCTCCAAGGAACTCTAGCTGGCTTGGGGCTCAGAGGGATATGGTTCCTTGGCTGCCTCTGTTAAACTGACCCAAATGGATCTGCAGCTTGAAAAATTAGCAGAATGCCCAAATACCAAAAATTCTGTAACTATTTTGTAACACAAAAAATTTTGTAACACACAAAAAATCCTCGGGTTTGTGGGAATGTGCGGGTGTTGGAGCCTGGGGGTGTGCATGTACACACCCACAGCAAATCCATACCCATGGTGACTGCCATTAATCAGCCTGGGATGTTTACTCCTGGCTCATCAGGATGCACCCGAAGAGCAAATCCTTGGTTTCAGAGTGCATTAAATGACATTTAAAAAAAATGGGTAATTGAGTTTCTGGAGTCTCAACCACCACACAATAGATTTTCTCTTCTAAGGTGTTAAATAGGCTGAAGATGATGGCCCAGCTGTTAACTGTGTGGGACAGGGATCATTTTTGCACATGCACACAACATGGAGAAACCAGTTTATGACAAATGGCAGAGCCTTGGCTACTGCCTTTTCCAGGTGAAGGGGTCTTTATTCTCCAGGCCTTTCCACTTGCCCTGCCTCCAGCCATGACATCAGCTGAGCTCTCTTGTGCTTGCTTCCTTCATCCACTGATGGCATTATGAGGAAAACACAGAACATCTCGTGATCACTTGAGAATGTTCCTCTTGGAAGTTTTGATTCTTGCTAGCAGGCTACTGAAAATGAATATACATATCTGAAAATGAAAATGCACATTGACATCACTGCACAACCCTTCTGTAGCAGCTCAAAGGCACCAGAAGCTACTTAGTGGGGCAAAAATGCAAAGGGATACTCTGAATCTTCCTCTAAATGCAGAGTGTTAAATTTTGCATTGCCCTAACTCCTTATCACTTTCTTAGTCTGCAGCTATGTGGAAAGCTCTCACCAGAGCAGCAGAGCTGCCCATGGGAATGTGCCATGGTTTATGGCAACAGGAGCCATCAAAGTGGTCATCACTTTGGCTTGGAACACTCATAGCTGGAAGGAGGTATTTGCTTGCTTTCTCAGTTGCTTTCTGTTTTATTAAATGAACCCAAATACCAGGAAAATTACCTGTATATTGGTACCTATCTAGGAAGAATAAATAATCAAAGGGAGTTGTATAATAAAGTCTGGAAGAAAAGATGCATTCAGGTTTGTGAACCTTGTGTAGTTAAGGGTCCATAAACTCTACTTCTCCAGTGAAATGACTAGTGATTGTCTCTTCTGCCAGACAGTCTCACCTCCCAATTTTGTGCAGGGAATCCTCAAGGGATCAGCTGGAAGAGAGGCCCTGAATTTCCTCTGACTGAGAACATCTTCATATGGGGGAATCTCTTATCTGACTCCATCACCAGAGAGAAAAGAATCCGTCTTCAGGTGAAAATTCACAGAAGTTTTCTTTCAACAGAAGATGTCTTACATTCCCAAAATAATCCCTCTGTTTTTGGTTAGTCCTTTGCTCCTTAGCCTTCATTTATGTTGCACTGAAGAAAAATCATTTTATTTTGAGACCAAGCTCCCTGGTACCCTACAGTATCAGGGTACTCTGGTACAATCCTACCAGAATTGTGTTTTTCAGATCCTATCACTGTACTGAGTAAAAATAAAAATAAATATTAAAAAAATGGAGATCCTCTAGAATCAATATAGTGTACAGAAAGTAAAATAATTAATTCTTTAGTGATCTGGTTTTGTTATCTAAACATAAGTATGACTTGGTGGCCTTTCTGAAACAAACCTGTGCTTAAATTGCTTGAGACGTAAGTAGAACATGAGTGCTATAAAATGCTTCCAAAAAATATTTGTTTTTATGAAGAGGACAATTTAGGGTTAGAGGAGATTGCTTTAATGAAAATGCAGTGGATAACACACCTCAAGCATAAACTAAACCAAAGCTTATCAACAATTAGGTTGGTCTAGGAGCTGTACTTGGATGATCCTAGTGGGTCCATTGTAAATCAGGACACTCTATGATTCTAAGAAATCCACTTAAATTCTTTTCATTCAGGAAAATGTTTTAAAAATGTTATGTATCACCTCCACACAAACCAATGGGCAAATAACACACGAACACACTGTACAGATTTGGGCAGAACAATAAATAGGACATTAAATTCACTTATTTATACTTCAACTTCTGTGTGCAGCGTAGAAGCTGCCAAACAGAGACCTTTTGTCTGCTGACGTTTGCACATTGACCTGGATAGGAAACAATGAAGATACAGCTGAGGCAGTAAAGGAGAAATTTCTTCAGAGCAGATTTACTCAACATCTAGAAAAATGAATAACACAACACTGAACAAACTGAAAACAGTCTCAACCTTTGTTGCTTCCCAATGGCCATGACACTATTTGGAAACCTCCTGTGAAATGTACACAAGGATTTGCATAATTTCTTGGGTTTGTTGCTTACTTTTTCCAAAAAAGGGACCTTCAGACCTGTGCACCTGGAGGACACCATATGCAGTAAAATAATAATAAAGAAAGGGAAACTATTCAGAAATACTTCTTTGCCTCCAACCCTAACAAGATTTCTTTGGGGATGTAAAAGTTCTCTAATACTGAACAGATGTTAAGGTAATCCAAATACAATACCCAGAATCCTTCTTCCAGCCTGTTATTTTATAATTTATCAAAATGTTTAAATGCTCCTTCACTTAACTATTAAAAAAATATTATTAAATGAAAGTAAGACCCTTGAAAATACTTTGAACTTTAATGCATTTCACAGAACACCCAGTCAGAGAGGAATGAAGGTGTGAAAACCTGCCAAGGGCTCAGTGAATGCATAAAGTATGAGAGGTGATGTGTGTTTTTAGAAGATTTTAGACAGTATCATTTCAAAATTAGCACTGCCTCCTTAAAGTCTTATTACGTAAGATGTTTGTGGGATGAAAGGGCAGATGCTCAGCTTGGGGTCCCTGAAGTTATCTATTCAGCCTGGAAGTTTCTGTTGAGTAGACATGATTCTCTTCTTTAAATGCTAAATATTAGCCAATATCTAGCACAGTTATATTCTTACTTGTACACATATCAGAGTCCTTGTGTATCTTGCACATGTTTATGGACATAACTATGAGTCCAAGGACAAAGGACTAAACCATGAGGCCAAGAGTCCATTCTCTGGTACCAACAAAATTAGCTATAAGTTGATAGAGCTACACTCATTTGACCCTGATTCAGAGGCAAATCAGAAACTCTAGAAAGGAATCTGCTCAAATACATTCTATATTTGAAAATTTGGAAGACTGGTAAGGAAGGAGCAAAGCCAAAACCTAGATGTGAGTTTGACAAGTGGTACAAATCCCAGCTCAAATCACTCAGGAGCTTTGGACACTCAAGTTCTGCTTCCAAATTGGCTGCTAGACCTTGAGCGTATCTTGAATCTGGGGTGGATAAGTAAATGACAGCACCAAGAGAATTAATTTTTACATTCTCTTATATGCAGTGAGATTGCTTTTATATTCACTCATTTTTGATACCTGCCTTCCTGACAGGATTTACAGATGTCTGTTTCTTGGAAACTCCTGTCACTCCATTGCTGTTTTTCTTCTAGCCAGCAGGGAATGCTGGTGTATGGAAGTAACTCTCCCTGTCATAGGCAATGTCTCTTCCTCAATTAGGAAAGCATAGAAAACATTCCCTGCACAATCTGGAACATATTTGTTTCTGGAACATTGCTGTTCAAACAAAAGGCCAAACTGTCTTTCAAAGGCAGAGTACTCTTACCTTAGTCCACCCTGCTTTGCTAATGCCTGTAGCAGCCTTAAAGCAGGATGTCCTATTTTACCTATTTTTCATATTTTTCCTATTTTAGTGCTTTCTACTAAGGCTTCAGCAAAGAATGATCCTCATGCTGCTGTCGTAGAAAGGCCAGCTTGTCTCCAGGCTGGAAGAAATTCTGATCCTTGAGTTGCCAGCCTCTGTTCTTAAATGTGTGAATGGTCCAAAGATCTCTCAGAGCTTGATGGGATATGACAAAAGCAAAGGTATTTATGTTCCATGGCTATTTTCCCTTGTCAGATCCAGTGAGGATAACATACAGATGTACTCTAAGCCTTTATGTATTCTCAAGAGAGAAAGCCCCTTTGGCAGGCATCCTCACTTTTTCAATAAACATAAGGTTTTTCTCAGTTTTGATTTATAGTGCTGAACGTGTCTCTTTTCCACTCTGTAGTCGATGATACTGAAAGCTGGAAGTTAATAGTGTCATAAAAAACTCCAAAGCCTTTTTTCCAAAATCTGCCCATATTCTTTAAACTTTTGAAGCAGATATTTGGTAGCAAATTTTCCAAAGTAACTGAGCTCCAAATTTCCATGGGGACATTGTCCATTTTGCACTCCAAACCCATAATCTCCAAGGAATAAATTGCTCCTCACTTACTGTGCCCCTTAAGAGTACCAAATGGAAATGTCTTCCAAGGGAGGGAGGAAAGGGGGATGATCCCATTTTTGTTCTGCAATTGCAAACCTGCTGGATGAATTGTTTGAGACCAGCTCTTTAGAGAAGGATTTGAAACTATTGGTGTGTGTAAGATTGGATGTGAGTTTCACATGTGAGTTTCACAATGTGTGTTTTCATTCCAGAAATCCAGGGACGCATCCAAAGCAGTGAGGGCAGCAGGGAGGGGGGGTTCTTCCCCTCTGCCCTGCTCAGGTGAGACCCTCCCTGCAGAGCTGCCTCCAGCCCTGGGGGCCCAGTACAGGAAGGATGTGGAGCTGCTGAGGCCAGTCCAGGGGAAAAACATGAAGATGATCAGAGGGATGGAGCAGCTCTACTGTGAAGAAAAGCTGGGAGAATTCAGATTGATCAACCTGGAGAAGGGAAGGCTCAAGGGTGACCTAACAGTGGCCTTTCAATATTTAAAGGGGGCTTAAAAGGAAGATGGAGAGAGACTTTTTTATCAAGGACTATAATCCTAGAATCATAGGATCATGAAGGTTGGATATGTCCAGGCTTCAACCAAACACATCTTAGTCAACTCAACCGCAGCACTGAGTCCAGTCATTCCTTGAACACCTCCAGGGATGGGGACTCCCCTACCTCCCTAGGCAGCCCCTTCTCATGCCTGACTAAACCCTTTCAGTGAAGAAATTCTTCCTGATGTCCAACCTGAACCTCCCCTGGTGCAGCCTGAGGCCATTTCCTCTTGTCCTGTGACTCCTCACACTGTCTGTGAAGGAAGCCAAAGAGTACTGAAAGAGCAGTTTATGACAAGACAGAGCTGTTTATCAGTTTGTGACACAGGGCACAAGGATAAACACTGCCTTGACTTTTCATTCCCTGCTTTCTTTCCCCTCTGAGCCTCCATCCTTTTACCAACAGCCCTCCCTGGGACTTCTGGAGCACTTTCCCTGCCACAGTCACAGGGGACTGACTTTTCTAGGTGCAGGCAACCTTCCTCTCTTTTGTGTGGCCTGCCCACCAGCGATGGGAGATCTGTAAGTTCTAGATATGAAGGGTTCCCAGGAGCTAAAGCTGGAGTTTCTCCTGCCACAGAGAAACTCCTGAATCAAAAGAACAAAAAAAGTGTTGTATTTTTTTTCTTTCCTTCCTCTTTTTTTTTTTTAATTATTATTTGTTTCTCTGAAAAGACCGCATTTGGACAGACAAACTGACTCAGAAAAAATGCATTCAATGCTACTGCTTATTGCTGTTTTTAAATGCTAAGCTCCTATCCTGACTAAGGTAGCAAGGCAGAGATTATTCTAAAGAGCAGCTCCTGTGAAACTACAGCCTTAACTTTTACAACAGGATACTGTCGAAAGAGGTGTTATTTTTAGAACCCTGGTTTATCTGGGAAATTTCAGCTTGCAGCTGAAATATTACTTTCATGATCCATACACATGGATTTTTATGAATGGTTCTTGAGGGATACTTTTACTTCCAAGCCAGTCTTTAGTGACTTTTAAAGTTGTAATAGCAGCACTGTGAGGAGTAACCTGGTCCAAGAGCCCTTTAGATCCATAAGCACACATTGCAGATGTGCAGCATCTGTGGGCAGCTCTTCCATTCACTGCCGTGTGCAGTCTCTGCACAAAATCTCATGACAAAGCTGCACAGCCACCATGTCAGCTGGGCTGTTTGGGCTGCTCCTCTGCTGTCTCATGGCCTCACTGAGCAGAGCAGAGCAGAGCAGAGCAGAGCAGAGCAGAGCAGAGCAGAGCAGAGCAGAGCAGAGCATTTGCCATGGCTGTGGAGAGAGCTCCTCTCAGAGATCACAGGCCATCCTGATACAGCTGAAACACTGCATAAGCTTTGTACCCCAACACTCCCCTGCCCTCAGGAAAATGAGCTTTATCCACCAGCTGAGCCTGTCTCTCAGTGGGAAACACCTGAAAAATTCACTCTCTTTTATGCCAGGGTATCAGCTCATAGTGTGATCTGCACGCAGCCAGCTGGGCCACTCTAAGAGCCCCATGTGGCTTCCACCAGTGATATGCTCCTTACATTTTTTCCTCTTGCCTCCTTTTTTTTTTGTTTACTTTCCAGGAATTGTCTGAAGGGTTTCCAGTCTCCCTTTACCCAGCTTCAGTCTTCAGTTCTGATCTTTTTTCCTCCCTTCTTTTTTACTTTTTTTTTTTTTTTT